>NC_133324.1:398517090-398817090 GCF_042186555.1 Aquarana catesbeiana
AGGGCTTTGTCTTCAAGTGGTTAGAAGAGTGGGTGATATGTGACATAAGCTTCTCAATGTTGTGCATAAAATGCCAGGACAGTTCAAACCCCCCCCCCCCCAAATGACCCCATTCTGGAAAGTAGACACCCCAAGCTATTTGCTGAGAGGCATGTCGAGTCAATGGAATATTTTATATTGCGACACAAGTTGCGGGAAAGAGACAATTTTTTTTTTTTTTTGCACAAAGTTGTCACTAAATGATATATTGCTCAAACATGCCATGGGAATATGTGAAATTACACCCCAAAATACATTCTGCTGCTTCTCCTGAGTACGGGGATACCACATGTGTGAGACTTTTTGGGAGCCTAGCCGCGTACGGGACCCCGAAAACCAAGCACCGCCTTCAGGCTTTCTAAGGGCGTGAATTTTTGATTTCACTCTTCACTGCCTATCACAGTTTCGGAGGCCATGGAATGCCCAGGTGGCACAAAACCCCCCCAAATGACCCCATTTTGGAAAGTAGACACCCAAAGCTATTTGCTGAGAGGTATAGTGAGTACTTTGCAGACCTCACTTTTTGTCACAAAGTTTTGAAAATTGAAAAAAGAAAAAAAAAAAAGTTTTTTCTTGTCTTTCTTCATTTTCAAAAACAAATGAGAGCTGCAAAATACTCACCATGCCTCTCAGCAAATAGCTTTGGGTGTCTACTTTCCAAAATGGGGTAATTTGGGGGGGTTTTGTGCCACCTGGGCATTCCATGGCCTCTGAAACTGTGATAGGTAGTGAAGAGTGAAATCAAAAATTTACACCCTTAGAAATCCTGAAGGCGGTGATTGGTTTTCGGGGCCCCATACGCGGCTAGGCTCCCAAAAAGTCCCACACATGTGGTATCCCCATACTCAGGAGAAGCAGCTAAATGTATTTTGGGGTGCAATTTCACATATGCCCATGGCCTGTGTGAGCAATATATCATTTAGTGACAACTTTGTGCAAAAAAAAAAAAAAAAAAAGTGTCACTTTCCCTCAACTTGTATCAAAATATCAAAATATAAAATATTCCATGGACTCAATATGCCTCTCAGCAAATAGCTTGGGGTGTCTACTTTCCAAAATGGGTCATTTGGGGGGGTTTTGTGCCACCTGGGCATTCCATGGCCTCCGAAACTGTGATAGGCAGTGAAGAGTGAAATCAAAAATTTACACCCTTAGAAATCCTGAAGGTGGTGATTGGTTTTCGGGGCCCCGTACGCGGCTAGGCTCCCAAAAAGTCCCACACGTGGTATCCCCATACTCAGGAGAAGCAGCTGAATGTATTTTTGGGGTGCAATTCCACATAGGCCCATGGCCTGTGTGAGCAATATATCATTTAGTGACAACTTTTTGTAAATATTTTTTTTTTTTTTGTCATTATTCAATCACTTGGGACAAAAAAATAAATATTCAATGGGTTCAACATGCCTCTCAGCAATTTCCTTGGTGTGTCCACTTTCCATAATGGGGTCATTTGGGGGGGGTTTGTACTGCCCTGCCATTTTAGCACCTCAAGAAATGACATAGGCAGTCATAAACTAAAATCTGTGTAAATTCCAGAAAATGTACCCTAGTTTGTAGACGCTATAACTTTTGCGCAAACCAATAAATATATGCTTATTGACATTTTTTTTACCAAAGCCATGTGGCCGAATACATTTTGGCCTAAATGTATGACTAAAATTGAGTTTATTGGATTTTTTTTATAACAATTTTCCATTTATAGCGCAAAAAATAAAAACCGCAGAGGTGATCAAATACCATCAAAAGAAAGCTCTATTTGTGGGAAGAAAAGGACGCAAATTTTGTTTGGTTACAGCATTGCATGACCGCGCAATTAGCAGTTATAGCGACACAGTGCCAAATTGGAAAAAGACCTCTGGCAGCATAATGGTCCGGGGCTCAAGTGGTTAATAGATGGAAAGTCGAAAAAATGACTGAAGGTCCGCTTTAAACATTGTCTGTTACTTTGAGAAGGGGACCCGCTAGTCTCCGAAGCGTTGGTGTTTTTATCAGATGTTTTGGTATTGAAATCTCAGTTTGAGATCTACTTTTGGTGAGCTGGCCATTTTTACCCACAGATTTTAGCACTAAAGACCTAACAGTGGCTCTATCCTCTCACCGATCCATCTGAATCTAAAAATAAGTTTTGTTTTTAGGGATACTTTAAGAAAACTCATTTTAATAATGCACAAAGCTTTTAAAGATTAATCTGTCCAGGAAAGAACATAATCTATTTACCAATGTGGTGCTTTGTATCAAAAACTCATAATATAGAAAAATGCACCCTTAATTAAATAATGGTGATGCAACAGACTATGCAGAAATAGATCTCTGACTGAAAGCTGAATGGGGCATCCTGTTTAGCCTGGACAATGTACACTGTGTTCTCTAAATAAGGTAAATGCTATCAGTTAAAATACAAGTTGTTCCAGAACATCTGAAAAAAACTCAGCTGAACATTTAGCTGTCATGAACATGTACTGTATAGTCCTCTGCCCAATTTCTACTGATAAACACACTATATACCGTACCTTTTCAGCTGGATTCCTTCATGATATAAAAGAAGGATACCTTCTTGATCCTTTTATGAGGTACATGCACATTCATCTTTACCCCTTCGTCTCTTTTCCGCCCTTCAGTGTTCCATCCCCCCCCGCACCGTGCTTTTCAGTGAGTCCTATTACTTTGATATAACCCCATCCTTGCTTTCTTCTCCTGGCTGTATGTGTTCCTGCATCATCTAACCCCCACGCCACCTAGAATCTGGTCCATCAAATCCTGTCGCCATCCGTCTATCCAATATCATCTTCCACTGACTCTTCTCCCTATACCACGATTCACTCGTTCTGACCCTCCTTACCCTTCTAGCGTGGGACCAACATGCACGTTTGCATTCACTTATGAGCACAGGGAGACGGGGCCAGGGCCGATCCTAGAGTCACAGGCGCCTGGGTGCAGAAATATTTCTGGTGCCCCCACATGGGCGTGGTCATCTTACAAACCCCTCCCCTTTACAAGCATTTCTATGGCAACGACTCAAACACAGAAATTCTCCCCTAAAGAGTCTTTGTTACCCTGGGATCCTCCCATAATCTCTTAACAATAAACAAAACACAGGAAGAGAGTACTCTAACAGGATCTGGAGGGGAGTCTCTCTAATAGACACAGAGAGGGCTTCTGTTAGAGAGTCTGTTAGAAAGAGCCCCCAGACATACTGCAGACATACCGTACTACAGGAGATGGTCAGAGACTGCAGAAATGTACTTGTATCAACATGAGATTGTCAGAAACTGCAGACATGATACAAGAGATGGTCAGAGACTGCAGACATGATACAAGAGATGGTCAGAGACTGCAGACATGATACAAGAGATGGTCAGGGACTGCGGAAATGATACAAGAGATCAATGCATCAAATGCAGCCTACCAGTGCCCAACAATTGCAGCCTCATCAGTGCCTATCAAATGCAGCCTACCAGTGCTCATCAAATGTAGCCTGCCAGTGCCCATCAAATGTAGCCTACCAGTGCCCACCAATTGCAGCCTACCAGTGTCCACCAATTGCAGCCTACCAGTGCCCCTGTATCAAAGAGAGCAGCGACGATCTCTTACTGTCATGGAGCTTGGATTTAAATCTCTCGGGCGGCTTCTGTAACAAGAAATGATGCATACGTAAATATTATACATATACAAATGGTATTGCGCAACACCTCTCTTGTAAATAAATCTATGAATCAATAAATAAACAATAAAATGAATCTCCAATACTCAGTGGTATCCAAAAAAGAAAAAACATATAAGAAAAAACAAATCCAGTGATAATAATATAAAGTAGTGGGAGTGGTCCTAATAACGATATATAACGATATATCACAATGGTATATTGGTAGATCAAAAGCAAAAAGTTATATATTATACAGTCCAGTGGTGTTGCTGAATGGTGAGAGAAATATAAATAAATAAAGTTCAATAAAAAAGTGAATGAAAAGTTGATAGATGATCTTGTGACTTTGTGATAAACACACCTCCGCTATGTGCTCTCAGAACTCTCACCTTAGCGGCATGTCAAATATGCCTAGATCCACATGCAATCTCACCTATTATTGAGAGGAGTTACAACCCCGGGATATGAACGGAGAAACATCACTGTTCCTGTAGGGTGGATCTCATTCTAATGGAGACATCTAGGCATATTTGACATGCCGCTAAGGTGAGAGTTCTGGGAGCACATAGCGGTGGTGTGTTTATCACAAAGTCACAAGATCATCTATCAACTTTTCATTCACTTTTTTATTGAACTTTATTTATTTATATTTCACTCACCATCACCACTGGACTGTATAATATTTAATAACTTTTTGCTTTTGATCCACTGATATACCATTATGATATATCGTTATTAGGACCACTCCCACTACTTTATATTATTATCACTGGATTTGTTTTTTCTTATATGTTTTTTCTTTTTTGGATACCACCGAGTATTGGAGATTAATTTTATTGTTTATTTATTGATTCATAGATTTATTTACAAGAGAGGTGTTGCGCAATACCATTTGTATATGTATAATATTTATGTACTGTATGCATCATTTCTAGTTTTCATTGAGGGGTGTTCACTTTTTGGATTTTGCAGCAACGTTGTCACAGAGTTATTTATTTTCAGTCTTAATATAGCAGCGCACAAGTCCTTCTACGGATTATTTTGGCTTCTGTAACAAAGTCCCGCCTCCTAGACCAGCTTGCGGCTTCTATGATACATGTCACACTGATTTAATTTCACTGTATTGAATCAGTGTTCCATCTATTACAGGAGCCGGTCTGGGAGGGGGGACTTTGTTACAGCGCTTGCCCAGGGGCGGACTGACAACTCATGGGGCCCCCCGGGCAATAGATTATGGGCCCCCAAGGTTTAAAATGGCTGCCGCCATACCCTCCACACTCCTCTCCTGTACATACCATCCACGGTCATACCCTCTACACACCTCTCCTGTACATACCGCCCCCTGTTATACCCTCCACACTCCTCCCCTGGAGGGTATGACAGAGGGCAGTATGTACAGGAAGGGAGTGTGGAGGGTATGACAGTGGGCGGTATGTACAGGAGAGGAGTGAGGAGGGTATGACAGAGGGCGGTATGTACAGGAGAGGAGTGTGGAGGATATGACAGCGGGCAGTATGTACAGGAATGGAGTGTGGAGGATATGACAGTGAGCGATATGTACAGGAGAGGAGTGTGGAGGGTATGACAGTGGGCAGTATGTATAGGAGAGGAGTGTGGAGGGTATGACAGTGGGTGGTATGTACAGGAGAGGAGTTTGGAGGGTATGACAGCGGGCGGCAGTGTCGGTGCGTCCATAAGGGTGCACGGGCACCGCCCCCTCTCTCCAGCTACCCCCTCTATGACCAATGGATAGATTCACCATGACCACCACTGCCACCCCCCATTTAGGTGCCCGGCCCCTTTTTCGGGAGCCGAACGCCTGAATTACAGCGGCGGGGGGTGTTTTTGAAGTACCTGATTAGAGCCATAGGCTCCAATAGGTGTCAAAAAAGGTGACCTGTGAGCACCATACTTGGCGCTTGCAGTCCACACAGGTGTGTTAGAAAAGCAAATGAATATTCAATTTCCTAACACTGAACTGCCTCTCCGCCAATCAGGTGCTCGGGTCTGTTACCCGTCACCTGCTTGGCTGAAACAACAGGCGCTGTGATTGGATGCCTGACGGGAGGAGAGGATGGGAGGAGACACATGGAGGACACTGCTCGCTGCCATCACCCGCTGCCCCACCGAGACAGGGTAAGTGCCAGGCAGATGGTGAGCAGGTAGGGGGTCACAGTGGCGGCATTAGATGGCACAGTGGCGGCATTCGTTGGGCATAGTGGCAGCATTTGATGGCACAGTGGCTGCAATTGATGGGCACAGTGTCTGCATTTGATGGCAAAGTGGCAGCATTTGATGGACACATTTAGCATAAGCCATGACATTTTGTGTTTAAGTTGGTCAAATGATAAGGCCGCAGACCTCCAATTCCTTGCTACAGTGATTTTAGCTGATATGAATATAAATGTAAGAAGTCTTCTTTGATGCTTTGAAGCTTCAGCTATCCTGCCACCCAGGAGTGCGTCCTTCGAGGACTTTGCCAGGTTAATCTGGGTGAGGGTGTATATAAAGTTGTAGACCCTGATCCAAAATCTCCTGACCTTGGGGCATGTCCACCATATATGATATGCTGTTCCCACCTGGCCGCATCCCCGGAAGCACTCTGGGGTGGCTCCGGGCACAAAATTGGCCAGTCTGGCCGGTACCATATACCATCTTAATAAAACCTTGTAGTTAGCCTCTTTAATGGAGGAATTGGTGAGCGATCGAGAAGCTGACACTGTTATCGAGGGCCATTCCTCAAGATCCAAAGTTTCTTGAAAATCTTGTTCCCATAAAGTCATATAGTTCAGTTTAGTGGAGATATATGTCAATATCGTTTATATAGCGGATATATGACCCCTGAGTTTGTCATATTGTTTACACATATGTTCCATGGGAGTCATTGTTGCTAAATCACCCTTACGAGCTAGGGTTTGCATATAGTGGTGTATTTGAGTGAACCTATAGTGTTCAGTATTTGGCACTTGATATTTTTCTGCCAGGGATCTTTCGGTTAGCATACCCTTGTGGTCACAGAGGTCTGCTATCCGTATTAGGCCCTTGTTGGTCCACCATTCGAATAGGGGGGTAGGGGGATGAGGCCCGGGGTGAAGTCTCTATTTCTCAATAGAAGTGCTAGCGGATTGTGGGGTGATTTGAATTTCTGAGTCCTTGAGAGACATATTATGTCCTATCCCAGATCTCTAGCGAGAAGGAAAGGGTAGGACATAATATGATCGGTCTTTCTTTCATTGGTAGCCACATAATATGTGAAATTGGATTAGGGTGACAGGAATAAGATTCCATTATCATCCATATTGTTTGGGGTTGTTGGGAGTGAAATTTAGTAAGTTGGGCCATCTGGGCCGCATTAAAGTATTTCTGTAAATCAGGCAGGCCAAGTCCCCCTTTCTGTTTTGGAGTGTACATTGTGCCTTTGTTCACCCTGGGCCTCTTGTCTCCCCATATAAACTGGAGAATTTTTTTTGGAATGTCTGCAGGTCGGAGCGGACTAGTGACACAGGTATAGTAAGAAACAGATATAAAAGCTTCGGTAACACATTCATTTTTATCGCGTGTAGTCTGCCAAACCACGATGGGGGGTGTATCTGCCATCTGGCTAGATCTTCTGTCAGCCCTTTAAACAGAACAGGGTAGTTTTGTTTATATAAGGATTGTATAGATGAGGTCAATCGTATTCCTAAATACAAAAGAGCTTCTGGCTCCCATATAAATTGGTGGGATTGTTCAAGCGCAGTCTGGGTGGAACTCTGCAGAGAGAGGTTCAGTGCCCTGGATTTACTGTGATTGATTTTAAGGCCCGAGATTTCCAAGAACGGTTGTAGAATAGCAAAATGATTGGGAAGGGAGATGATAGGTGATGACGGGGCTAACAAGAGGTCATCAGCGAAAAGTAAGCACTTGTGCTCTCTGTCTCCACAAATAATGCCCTTGACATCTGAACAGGATTGAATCCTAATGGCCAATGGTTCTATTGCTAGGGCAAATAATGGGGATAATGGGCATCCCTGCCTAGTTCCCCTCCCGATATCAAGGGGTTGGGATGAATATCCTCTGAGCATCAGGAATGCCGTGGGGGTTTCATACAGCCTTTGAAGGAGGGCCAGAAAGCGCTCACCAAACCCAAAGCGACGTAGCACGTCAAATAGGTAATCCCAATATAGGGAGTCAAACGCCTTCTGGATGTCCAACGAAAGCAGCATGTCCTATCTAGGTCCCTTACTGTCCCGATCAGATTGGATAGCCGAAATTCAATTTATGATTCTGCGGGTCTGGTCCGATGCTTGGCAGTTTGGGACAAAACCTGCCTGGTCTGGGTAAATATATTGTGGGAGGAAAGAATTTAATCTAAGGGCTAGTACTTTAGTCATTATTTTTAGATCCATATTAATCAGGGAGATTTGGTGGTAATTAGCGCAATCCCCATGATCCTTTCCCGGTTTTGGTAAAACATGTAGATATGCTGCATTCTCGTGTTTGGAGATTTTATTACCTCGTCTCAGGTCGTTAAAATAAGAGCATAAATGGGGGACTAGGATCTCTTGATATTTTCTATAATAATGTCCTGAGACTCCGTCTGGGCCTGGGGCTTTAGATGGATGTATAGTTTTGATAGCCATCCTGATCTCTAGTTCTGTGAATTCTTTGTCCATCAGTTCTGTATTGTGTGAGTTGGGGTAACAGAACATCTTGAAAGAACATTGCTGCCTTGGTCTGTGAATATTTATTCGGTGGGCTGTACAGTTTTTAACATAGAATTTAAGGAATTCTCGGAGGATCAGCTCAGGGTTTTGAGTGGGGTGTCCAGTGGATAATCGCAAATTAGGTAAAGATGGCGTGTATGTTGGGGGTGTTAACTTCCTAGCCAGCATTGTGGTTGGTTTGTCCCCCAGTGTGTAATATTTATGTTTGGACCAGCGAATATATTTCTCCGCTCAGGTGGTCAGGCTTAGGTTCAGTGCTAGTCTCACTTTGTCTATCTTGTGCCTTATGTCAATCTGGGGGGTCTTATGTTGTTCTTCCATTAGTTTATCTAGATTTGATTCTAATTGTTTGATTGCTTGTTCTCGGGTCCGTTTCGCTCTGGCTGCCATTTGAATTAGTTTGCCCCGTATAGTCGCTTTGTGGGCCACCCAGTTAATCGCGGGGGATGTTTCTGACGGCTTATTGATCCGAAAGCAGGCCTGTAGTTCTTTCTCAATTTCGGTGTATAAGATGGGGTCATTCAATATGCTTGCATTAAGTCTCCATGGGGAGGGATGAGGTTTAGTCCATAATCTCGTTGTGGAAAGTTTGATCGGGGAATGGTCGGACCAAGGGTTAGACAGCATATTTACCGATGTCATGTATGGGAGCAAAGAGGTATTTACCAAAAGGTGGTCTATCCTGGAATAAGTGTGATGTTCCTGTGAAAAGTGTGTGAAGTCCCTAACTGTGTTTTTTTTTTTCCCTCCAGGCATCAATCAGGTCATAGGAGTGAAGGAGACATGCTACTTTGCTGTTACCAGTTGGTGGTCGTTTGAGAAGCGTTTTGGTGGGGTCAGATTTATCCATAATCCTGTCTAGTGGGATGTTGCTGCCCCCCCCATGATCACCTGTCCCTGTACTCTGGGCATCAATATCCTAAGCATTTTGCTAAAGAACTCTGCCTGTCCGGAATTAGCAATATGAGATGAACGACACCAATTGGTCATGCAGATGTCCTACTGTCATTATATGTCGGCCTTCCTTATCTTTTATTATAGTGACGGGCGTAAAGGGGGTCCGTTTTGAAAAACAAACCCACCAACCCTCCCTTTTTTTCTGGCCCTGAGGCTATGTAGTATTGCAGGTATTTGCTATTCAGGTATCGGGGGACCAAGGATTTCGAAAAGTGGGTCTCCTGCAGTAGAATTACATCGGCTTTCTGTGCATAGTAGAATTGAAACGCTTTGGTTCTTTTAGTCAGGGAATTAAAGCCATGTACATTGTGGGTGATTACCGAATAATCAGTGGGGTAGGTCTTAGCCATCGTGGTAGGGCAGAGCACTCTTACCTTGTGTCACATAGTGAGTTGATGAAGCTTCTGGGGTAGGTGCAATCAGCTTCCATATCGACCGGAAACAAGTTGTGAGGTTGGAGCATGGAGCCAAGAGTCAGGATGAAGGGAGGGATGAGAAGAGAATGGGGAGAAAAAAAAAGACTAGATGAATAAAAGAAAATTGAACATTTGGCCTCAGGCCCAAGTACTCTCTCTTGATAAACCTTATTATGTTAGCGTTATTCCAGGGTTCAACCCCACCCTGATGCAATGTCCGGAGGTGTGCATGCGAGGGTGTCCTCATCTTCAAAGGAAGGTAATCAAGCCAGAGGGAGGGAGTACAGGGATTATGACGGTGCAAAGAGGAACACAATATATTCAATTTTCAAGTTAAAATTATTTTTATTTAACAAAGATCGTTAAAACTGAACATGAAAATCAGAAAGACATGGTGTGCATAATTACTAAAATCAATTCTGTAGCAAACTCGTTTCACGTAACTTGGCCTGAAAAGTGTAGCGGCCAGTTCAGTGGGTAGGTATTTTAGATGCCTGACATGTTTCGCCAGTGACGGCTTCCTCAGGGACAGATATTTGATACCTAAAGCGCTACAGTACACTCTATAGAGAGAAATATAACAGTCAATAGACATTCTGAAACAGTTGATATATTAGATACAGAAAAAATATATATATATATACACATGTTTGCGAGCTGTCAGGGTAGACCACCCCCCCACCACCCAAGGTAAGCCCCAAGAACCTCCCCACACCGCAAGGCGCCAATAGGAACCCCAACCAGGCTAACTAAGGATGGTGAACAAGTACCTGTAAATCACCAGGGATAGGTGCCACACGCCTCCGGAGCAGGGCCTCAGATAGAGATCACAATAGGTAGCTGCAGGGGGCAATGAGAGGGACCTGACGGAGTATATATCTAAAAAATACAATTGTGTATAGATAAGTTCATTGTGGTGGGTTCTGGAGAGGCCCTGTATCCGCCCATCAATTAGAGAAAAAAGAAACATAATATAGGGCTAACATAGTCTCTGATTTTTACTTACAAAAATACTATTTAAAGCGGATAACAGGACACCGAGAAGCAGCCAATGTTGAGGGTAGTTCATCAAAGAATAAGGGATGGAGCCAGTATCTCTACAGATTAATGAAGAAGAAGGTTTGTATAACACATGATACTATCCCAAAGGCACTGCAATTACAAGTTGCAGACTGACTGTGTCAGCAGATGACACAGACTGGATATAAACAGATTTAGTTTGACACTCACCAATAAGTGTAGTGTAGGTGAAATAGTTGCCTGAGAAGGGACCTACAGCCGATTGGAGCGCCAGATGGAGCAAGCTAAAGGGCAAAAGACACTGTCAGCATAGTGTAAACAGGTCGTTGGGAAGGAGAGGGGAAACACATATTCCCAGCACAAATGGTAAATGATAATGCCTACCGAACCGGGTGGCAGTTGATACGACGGTGTCCTGTGGATCCCTGGCGTGTGTAGTGGCCTGGGATGCCGGCGTTCTTATGCCCCCCACACACGAGCGGCGTCTGACGTCACCGCACGTGTGAGCGGACAAAAAGGAGCCACTGCACATGCGCCGCTCGCAATTCCGTCCGGGCCTACAAGGTCCAGAAAGCGCTGCAGTGGTGTCTATGGTGACGTGTAAACACATCACAGACAACCCGCAGTATTCAAACGCCGCAGCTAGCAGCGCGATACCTGGAAGATGGGACACTTATCCAGTGTGCTGTGGCTGGGGCGGGCAGAGGAATAACCAGTGCCCTTGGGTGTCCATGCAGCTGAGGTGTATCTCATATGAGAGGCTGAGAGCACCAGACCCGGTGTGTACCCACCACTATGAAGTACAGGGGCCCGTGAACAACTAGGGCCCAACGGGTGGTAGGAAAACATGGAGGGGGAGCACTTAGCATCCCGTGGTGCAGGGGTTCGATCGGGGCACAAAGGGAGGTGAAGGTAGGCGGAAACAAGCCAGGGATACAAATATGGCCCCAAAGAGGCGCCTGCACACAAGGCTTGAACGAGAACTTTGACAGAGCACAGAAAAGAAAAGTAGAAGGGGGCATGGTCCCTGGCATGTGCCCACGCAAGTCACCCCGACAGCTCGCAAATTGCAACATCGAGTATTGGCACAGAATATTCATCAACTATAAGCAGGAATGGCTATAACAGTGACATAAAATCAATGAGGCCACATATATATCACAATAAACAAAAAAGTATTTTGTAAATATATCTATGCTGTATACACTCGTATAGGTGATACAAAGAAAAATTATATGAAAACAAAGAAAGCTATATCTTAATCCATCAGGGCCAATCTCTAAAGTGGGGAAGAGCAATGGGGAGGAGTGTGAAAAAGTTCAAACAAAGTATACAAAAAAGTAAGAAAAGGAATACAAAAAGTTGATGAGGTAAGTTATATCTGACCCAAAAGAGGGCCTACCTATAGAAATGGCTTGAAACTAATACATTCATTGAGCCCTGGATATATAGTGGCCTCCAAAGTATGTATCCACTTAGTTTCTAATTGGAGTAATTTTTGATCTATATCTCCACCCCTAACATGTGCAGGGATATGTTCCAGTGCTGTAAATCCCACGACGTGGGGATTAAAGTCATGGTGCTCTGCTATATGTCGATTGATAGAAGTGGAGGTCTTACCTTTATATAAAGGATTAATATGATCACGAATCCTAACACAAGATTGACGTTTAGTTTTACCGACATAGTAACTGCCACATATGCAAGTGGCAAGATAAACTACACCGATAGTTTGACACGTGACCTTGTGTTTAATTTTGTGTGTTTGGCCATTTGGAAGTGGTTTCTCGCGTGCATCGTAAATAAACTCACATACGTCACAATGGCCACATGGGAATGTGCCAAACACTGTTGAAAGAAACTCTGGTTTGGGTGCATGATGACTTGCTGTAATTTTATCCCGTAAAGATGGACAACGACGGTAAGTAATTTGGGGATGGGATTGGATATATTTTTTAATAGTGTTGTCTGCTGTGAGGAGGGGCCAAAACTTATTCAAGATATCCCTTACCTCATTATGTTGTTGGGAAAATTGGGTTATGACCCGAACGGGCTGGAAACCATCCTTCTTTTTGGTGGAGTATAACAGTTTTTTCCGATCCAATTTTTTTACTTTGTTAAAGGCCTGTTTCAACAATTTATGGCTATACCCTCTTCTTTTTAGTCTCTCATAAAGCTCATGTGAGGCCATAAAGAAGTCCTTTTCGTCCGTACAATTCCGTTTAATGCGTAAATATTGGCTGTAGGGGATACTGTTTAGCAATGGTTTGGGATGAGCGCTATTAGCGTGTAAAATAGTACTCCCTGACGTTTCTTTACGATACAGGGATGAGGAAAGATTCCCATCAGGGTCCAGTCGTATTTCCAGATCAAGGAAAGTGATCCTTTTCTGGCTGCACTCCGTTGTGAACATATGATTATATGAATTGACCACCAGGGTGTCCATGAATCTCGAGAGGTGTTCTCGAGTACCAGACCAAAAAAAGATGATATCATCAATATACCTGTGCCACGAAATCACGTGGCACAGAAAGTCCGCAAGGTCACAGTTAGAGAACAGATCCTTTTCCCACCCCCCCAGGTACAAGTTGGCGTAGGATGGCGCACATTTTGTGCCCATAGCCACGCCTTGTACCTGGAGGAAGTGGGAAGTCCCGAATAAAAAATGGTTACGTGTTAAGATGAAACTCAAAAGATCAACAACAAAATGACTGTATGCCTCGAATTTGGGGCCTCTGTCCTGTAACATTTTGGAAATGACTTTGATGCCAGTACTATGAAGTATGGTGTTATATAGACTTTCTACGTCCAATGCCACCATCCATGTGTCATCTGGAAGTTGCAGGTCCTCCAAAATACGGAGGAGATGTACCGTGTCCTGTACATAAGAGGGAAGGGCCTGTACATGTGGATTCAAATACTTGTCCACCAAGGCACTTGCATTTTCTGTCAAACTTAGACACCCTGATACCATAGGACGCCCAGGGGGGGTTTTTAGCGACTTATGGAGTTTGGGCAGAGCGTAGAACGTAGGTACTCTTGGATCTTTGACATTTAGGAATTTCCAGGTGTTAATATCTATGATTCCTTTCTGGTAAGCAGAAAAAATAAGTTCATAGTATTCGCGGGCAAAGTTTTCGATAAGTGTACGTGAAATAGGTCTATACCAATCCTGATTGTCAAGGATGTTGCGGCACATGGTTTCATATGCCGCAACATCCATGACGACCACATTACCGCCTTTGTCGGCGGGTTTTATTACCAACCCAGGGCGGTTTTGAAGGGATTTAAGAGCCTGTTTCTGGGCACAAGATCAGTTAGAAGAATGTGAGATAGAAAGATCAATGTCTTTGATGGTGTTAGTGATTTGTTCCACAAATGCCCAGATATTGGGATTCACTGAAAGATTGGGAAACCCTGTAGATTTTGGTTTGAAGGATAGAGGAGGGGGAAAGGATACTCCAGAGGCCACAATGCCGTGGTCATCAGGTTGCCACAGACATTCATCCTCTGTGCCACCCTCTTCAAGAAGCGTTAATAAATCTTCAATGGCCTGAATTTCGGCCACTGTAGGAACACTGTTGTCTGGTACTGAGTCCGCCGTTTGGGTTACGGTGGATTTATCAAAGATGACCTTGTATATTAGTTTTCTTGCAAACAATTGTATGTCTTTGATAAATTGGAATTTATCAAATTCCGCTGAAGGGCAGAAAGTGAGACCTAATTGTAAAACTTTTATCTGGTGTTTGCTTAGAGAGAAGGAAGAAAGATTAACCACATCTAAATCCGAGGTGCGCTGTGACCAGGAACTGGTGAGTGCTACAGTGTTGGACTCTGTGTTGAGTCCAGAGCTTGGGATAAAAAAAATAGGAGCCAACTTAGGGTCAATCGACTGAGAGGCTGTGGGAAACATGGTAGTCAAAGTAGGTTCACTTACCCGTCTTCCAATGGGAGCAGGAAGAGCAAGTGGTGCCGGAGTGGTTGTAGGGAGTGCCGAGTGCGCAGTGCGAGTGGAGGTAAGTGGTGGCCGTGGTAGTGCTCGTGTAAGCGGAGTAGAAGTTTGCAAGAAAACTAATGTACAAGGTCATCTTTGATAAATCCACCGTAACCCAAACGGCGGACTCAGTACCAGACAACAGTGTTCCTACAGTGGCCAAAATTCAGGCCATTGAAGATTTATTAACGCTTCTTGAAGAGGGTGGCACAGAGGATGAATGTCTGTGGCAACCTGATGACCACGGCTTTGTGGCCTCTGGAGTATCCTTTCCCCCTCCTCTATCCTTCAAACCAAAATCTACAGGGTTTCCCAATCTTTCAGTGAATCCCAATATCTGGGCATTTGTGGAACAAATCAGTAACACCATCAAAGACATTGATCTTTCTATCTCACATTCTTCTAACTGATCTTGTGCCCAGAAACAGGCTCTTAAATCCCTTCAAAACCACCCTGGGTTGGTAATAAAACCCGCCGACAAAGGCGGTAATGTAGTCGTCATGGATGTTGCGGCATATGAAACCATGTGCCGCAACATCCTTGACAATCAGGATTGGTATAGACCTATTTCACGTACACTTATCGAAAACTTTGCCCGCGAATACTATGAACTTATTTTTTCTTCTTACCAGAAAGGAATCATAGATATTACCACCTGGAAATTCCGAAATGTCAAAGATCCAAGAGTACCTATGTTCTACGCTCTGCCCAAACTCCATAAGTCGCTAAAAAACCCCCCTGGGCGTCCTATCGTATCAGGGTGTCTAAGTTTGATGGAAAATGCAAGTGCCTTGGTGGACAAGTATTTGAATCCACATGTACAGGCCCTTCCCTCTTATGTACAGGACACGGTACATCTCCTCCGTATTTTGGAGGACCTGCAACTTCCAGATGACACATGGATGGTGGCATTGGACGTAGAAAGTCTATATAACACCATACTTCATTGTACTGGCATCAAAGTCATTTCCAAAATGTTACAGGACAGAGGCCCCAAATTCGAGGCATACAGTCATTTTGTTGTTGATCTTTTGAGTTTCATCTTAACACGTAACCATTTTTTATTCGGGACTTCCCACTTCCTCCAGGTACAAGGCGTGGCTATGGGCACAAAATGTGCGCCATCCTACGCCAACTTGTACCTGGGGGGGGGGGGTGGGAAAAGGATCTGTTCTCTATCTGTGACCTTGCTGACTTCCTGTGCCACGTGATTTCGTGGCACAGGTATATTGATGATATCATCTTTTTTTGGTCTGGTACTCGAGAACACCTCTCGAGATTCATGGACACCCTGGCGGTCAATTCATATAATCTCAAGTTCACAATGGAGTGCAGCCAGAAAAGGATCACTTTCCTTGATCTGGAAATACAACTGGACCCTGATGGGAATCTTTCCTCATCCCTGTATCGTAAAGAAACGTCAGGGAATACTATTTTACACGCTAATAGCGCTCATCCCAAACCATTGCTAAACAGTATCCCCTACAGCCAATATTTACGCATTAAACGGAATTGTACGGACGAAAAGGACTTCTTTGTGGCCTCACATGAGCTTTATGAGAGACTAAAAAGAAGAGGGTATAGCCATAAATTGTTGAAACAGGCCTTTAACAAAGTAAAAAAATTGGATCGGAAAAAACTGTTATACTCCACCAAAAAGAAGGAGGGTTTCCAGCCCGTTCGGGTCATAACCCAATTTTCCCAACATCATAATGAGGTAAGGGATATCTTGAATAAGTTTTGGCCCCTCCTCACAGCAGACAACACTATTAAAAAATATATCCAATCCCATCCCCAAATTACTTACCGTCGTTGTCCATCTTTACGGGATAAAATTACAGCGAGTCATCATGCACCCAAACCAAAGTTTCTTTCAACAGTGTTTGGCACATTCCCATGTGGCCATTGTGACATATGTGAGTTTATTTACGATGCACGCGAGAAACCGCTTCCAAATGGCCAAACACACAAAATTAAACACAAGGTCACGTGTCAAACTATCGGTGTAGTTTATCTTGCCACTTGCATATGTGGCAGTTACTATGTCGGTAAAACTAAACGTCAATTTTGTGTTAGGATTCGTGATCATATTAAACCTTTATATAAAGGTAAGACCTCCACTTCTATCAATCGACATATAGCAGAGCACCATAACTTTAATCCCCACGTCGTGGGATTTACAGCACTGGAACATATCCCTGCACATGTTAGGGGTGGAGATATAGATCAAAAATTACTCCAATTAGAAACTAAGTGGATACATACTTTGGAGGCCACTATATATCCAGGGCTCAATGAATGTATTAGTTTCAAGCCATTTCTATAGGTAGGCCCTCTTTTGGGGCAGATATAACTTACCTCATCAACTTTTTGTATTCCTTTTCTTACTTTTTTGTATACTTTGTTTGAACTTTTTCACACTCCTCCCCATTGCTCTTCCCCACTTTAGAGATTGGCCCTGATGGATTAAGATATAGCTTTCTTTGTTTTCATATAATTTTTCTTTGTATCACCTATACGAGTGTATACAGCATAGATATATTTACAAAATACTTTTTTGTTTATTGTGATATATATGTGGCCTCATTGATTTTATGTCACTGTTATAGCCATTCCTGCTTATAGTTGATGAATATTCTGTGCCAATACTCGGTGTTACAATTTGCGAGCTGTCGGGGTGACTTGCGTGGGCACATGCCAGGGACCATGCACCCTTCTACTTTTCTTTTCTGTGCTCTGTCAAAGTTCTCGTTCAAGCCTTGTGTGCAGGCGCCTCTTTGGGGCCATATTTGTGTCCCTGGCTTGTTTCCGCCTACCTTCACCTCCCTTTGTGCCCCGATCGAACCCCTGCACCACGGGATGCTAAGTGCTCCCCCCTCCATGTTTTCCTACCACCCGTTGGGCCCTAGTTGTCCACGGGCCCCTGTACTTCATAGTGGTGGGTACACACCGGGTCTGGTGCTCTCAGCCTCTCATATGAGATACACCTCAGCTGCATGGACACCCAAGGGCACTGGTTATTCCTCTGCCCACCCCAGCCACAGCACACTGGATAAGTGTCCCATCTTCCAGGTATCGCGCTGCTAGCTGCGGCGTTTGAATACTGCGGGTTGTCTGTGATGTGTTTACACGTCACCATAGACACCACCGCAACGCCTTCTGGACCTTGTAGGCCCGGACGGAATTGCGAGCAGTGCATGTGCAGTGGCTCCTTTTCGTCCGCTCACACATGCGGTGACGTCAGACGCCGCTCGTGTGTGGGGGGCATAAGAACGCCGGCATCCCAGGCCACTACACACGCCAGGGATCCACAGGACACCTTCGTATCAACTGCCACCCGGTTCGGTAGGCATTATCATTTACCATTTGTGCTGGGAATATGTGTTTCCCCTCTCCTTCCCAACGACCTGTTTACACTATGCTGACAGTGTCTTTTGCCCTTTAGCTTGCTCCATCTGGCTCTCCAATCGGCTGTAGGTCCCTTCTCAGGCAACTATTTCACCTACACTACACTTATTGGTGAGTGTCAAACTAAATCTGTTTATATCCAGTCTGTGTCATCTGCTGACACAGTCAGTCTGCAACTTGTAATTGCAGTGCCTTTGGGATAGCATCATGTGTTATACAAACCTTCTCCTTCATTAATCCGTAGAGATACTGGCTCCATCCCTTATTCTTTGATGAACTACCCTCAACATTGGCTGCTTCTCGGTGTCCTGTTATCCACTTTAAATAGTATTTTTGTAAGTAAAAATCAGAGACTATGTTAGTCCTATATTATGTTTCTTTTTTCTCTAATTGATGGGCGGATACAGGGCCTCTCCAGAACCCACCACAATGAACTTATCTATACACAATTGTATTTTTTAGATATATACTCCGTCAGGTCCCTCTCATTGCCCCCTGCAGCTACCCATTGTGATCTCTATCTGAGGCTCTGCTCCGGAGGCGTGTGGCACCTATCCCTGGTGATTTACAGGTACTTGTTCACCATCCTTAGTTAGCTTGGTTGGGGTTCCTATTGGCGCCTTGCGGTGTGGGGAGGTTCTTGGGGCTTACCTTGGGTGGTGGTCTACCCTGACAGCTCGCAAACACGTGTATATATATATTTTTTCTGTATCTAATATATCAACTGTTTCAGAATGTCTATTGACTGTTATATTTCTCTCTATAGAGTGTACTGTAGCGCTTTAGGTATCAAATATCTGTCCCTGAGGAAGCCATCACTGGCGAAACATTTTGGGCATCTAAAATACCTACCCACTGAACTGGCCGCTACGCTTTTCAGGCCAAGTTACGTGAAACAAGTTTGCTACAGAATTGATTTTAGTAATTATGCACACCATGTCTTTCTGATTTTCATGTTCAGTTTTAACGATCTTTGTTAAATAAAAATAATTTTAACTTGAAAATTGAGTATATTGTGTTCCTCTTGGCACCGTCATAATCCCTGTACTCCCTCCCTCTGGCTTGATTTTCAAATTATTGGGATGAGGTGCCGTATCACACTGAGGGCCGCCCAGCCGTACAGTAACTTTCAAAGGAAGGTAGTCTCGCAGTTGGGTGGCATGTGTGGCCGCCCTGACCCAAATAACAGTTACCTATATAAAGGCAAACAGGAACTAACTGTTTCTGATTCCATCCTGTAAAACTTTTGGATGAACTGCACCGGCCTCCCCCATTCTCGAGGGCCGCAAGTCCAGGGCAGGCGGGTTCCCCAGCGGTTTGCCTGCCCTGGCCTCACTGGCCCCGGGGGACCATGTTGTCCCTCCCTGGGAGCGCGGGTACAGTTGCCTGCCATCCTATAATACTAGTGGTAAGTAATGAACAACAAACACACTTTGATCATTCAAGTATCAATCTGGTTGTGCGGTGAACTGCACTGTTCTTGTGCAACTGGGGTGATTTTAATCTACTGCCCTTTGTAGACTTTAACCCATCCAACTTGGAGAAACTTTAGCACTCCCCATTTGGGAGAAGTGGTAGCTACCATGTTCAGGTAATTTGAGAAGGTTTTCTGGCCTGCATGTTCTTTCGGTCCTGCCACAGCGCTGAGAGGGGACGATTCGCTTGGTGGGAGGGGGAGGGAGCGTGTGAGTCCCGTGATGATTTCCAGGTTCAGCAATAGATCTTTGCCATCTTGGAATGTTGTGAAGAAATGGGATTTCCCTTTATATGTGAACGACAACTTGACAGGGAATGCCCATCGATATTCTACCAGTTTGTTCACAAGCTGCTGTGGTAGGGGCTTCAGGTTTTGTGGTGTTTGCACCATAGATGGGGCTAGATCAGTGAAGAGTTGAATAGGTGCTCCAAATAAAGACAAGTCCTGTCTGTTGCGTGCAACATCAACTTCTCCTTTATGCAGTAATAGTGCGGTTTGACTATGATATCGCGTGGTAGGCCATCCTGCCTTGGGGCTGTTAGGGCTCGATGAATTTGGTCAATCTCCATTTGGTGCGTGTTAATGTTCGGAATCAGATCTTTCATTAGCTCTCTCATGGCTCCTTCCAGATCAGTATGGGTTTCAGGGAGGCCCCATATACGCACGTTATACCTGCGGGACCGGTTTTCCAGATCTTCGATTTTTGTGTAGGCCTCTTCCAGCCGGTCCTGGAGGTCAGTAATCATGTTGGAATTCTGAGTGACCTTCCTAACTGTGCTGTCCATCTTTGTTTCAATTATCTAAAACCTTTCTCCTATGCTGTTTATGTCCCGTTTGAGATCAGTGGTAATTATAGAGCACGCTTTAGATAACTCTTGCTGCAGCATTGTAGAAAAGCGTGCGAGTAGTACTGCATCTCCTGCATAATGTGTTGGCTGAGGTGCAGAAATGTCAGGGCTGGATTGACTAAAGATGACATCTGTCATTTTAGCCATATTCCTGACCATAGAGGACATTGGGGAATCCGCAGGCTCTTGAATGTCCCTATATGTGTCCGGCGATGGGGGCTGTGATAGGGACTCACCCTGCTGCTCTGTGTCCAGTTTTCCTGATTATTGGGAGAAGGGGTCCCTGATGTGCTCAGGCTGGATCTGCTTGCCCTCCTTTTGTTGAGATTTCTCCATTGCTGGATCTGTGTCTCCGCGCCATCTTTGATTGCGGCCTGTGTCCAGGGGAGGGCCCGGCCGCTCCGTTGGTGCTAGGCTGCTTATACTGCCTTTTTTTGTGCTGTCCTGTCGCCCTGCGGTTCATTACTGCCTCGGGATGTGTGCCAGTTGTTTTCCGGTGATTCGCTCCCGCTGCTTGTGCTATTTTTAGCTCTCGAGGGCCGGAGTGTGCGGAGCTCTTCAGAGCATGTCTGACTCCGAGATCCCGCGCATGCGCTCTTCCCCGGTTTACTTTAAAATGAACCTGTAGTCAGGTTATGGACAACCAAATGTTTACACACTATAAACATGCACTAAATGAGCTTTAAAGCAAGTGCTCATTAACCTCTGCATCTGTAATTTCTGTGGAGCAATTCATCCCGAAAGTTTGCAGTAAAAGTACTGAAGTTGTTCAAATTGCCTGTTTCAGTAGCTCAAACCCTGCCCTCCTCCCCAACAAAGCACTGCTCTACATTAGAGATTAGATGGCTGAAAAGTTGATAACTCACTGCTTGGAGGGGGGAGCTGTTAAAAGGGAAAACTTTAACAACTTCAGTGGTTCTGTTGTGAAATTTGAGGATAATTTCTCAACAGTACCTGCAGCAGAGGTCAGCAAGGACTTGTTTTAAAGCTAATGACTTTTTGATCATAAAAGAAAAAAATGACTGCCCATAAACTGGTCAGAGTTGCACTTTGAGTCATTTGCAATGTAAATTGGTATCAAAACAAGTAAAACTTATAAAATTGGAAGCAAACCTTAGGCATAAATGGCATCTTCTCTCTGACACTGCTAACAGATTCATCAGAGTATGAATTTAGGAAAAATGACTTCAGGTGTAAGGGTATCAGTCATGTGAGAAAAAACAAAAATCAAATATCTATCTGCAAACACCAAATAGGCATATTGCCATTTGTGAGATGCATTGGGGATATACTCAAAACCCAACTTTGGCAACTGATACATATTCAGAAAACTACTAAATGCAATATTTAGCATACTATACATCCTTCTGTTGTAGAACTACAAGTTCCATCATGCCTCTGCAAGTCATGCTAGTAAGCTGTCAGAGCCTTGCGATACCTCCTGGGACTTGTAGTTCCACAACAGCTGGAGGGCTGAAGTTTGCCTACCCCTGCTATACATGTGCCATCATATAAAGGTTGTTTTGAAACATAAAACGGAACAGTCTTTGAATAGACAGTGAAAACAAATTGTGTGACTAGAAGTGGGATTCCAAGTGACATCAATGTCGAGGTGAAGAGACAGACAATAGAACCACCACCGGTTAGTAAGGAGGCTTACCGGAGTAAGAAGACTCAAATGGCCATATGCTCAGTGAGTCAACAAGGCTTATGGTGCAACCACCAAAATATGGGACCTCCACATCTGGGCTCAAGATCAAGTTGTAAGACAATCCAATTTGTCAAGAGATGTCACCGAGAAGCAGTCAACTTGTCAGACCAAATCCTCTCAAGTGTTCAAAATAGCATGACCTTTTGTTATTCCTGAAGAAATCCACGTGTGTTTGTCTGTGCCTCATTATCATTAGTCTTTGCTGTCATTGCACAGTATACATTAGTTTCTATAACAAAAATTGTACTTTTCACCTATTTTTTGATTTACACTTGTCGTAGTGTTGTGCTGGCTGCTATTAGATATATGTCAGCGCGATATACACCAATGTTTCTACCCCTGCTATACATACTAGATTATACTGCATACATTATACATATCATCCTAACAAGATTACCCACTTTAAAACAAAAGTAACAGTGAATTATCCACTTTCCGTGCACCCTTGTGAGACCTGATTTTTAGTTATTTTTTATAAGCACTTATATCACAGACCAGTAAAGACTTGGGTCACTTAAAACAAAATGTTTTTTATTTCTTTATTTTCCATAAATTCTTAAGTAAAATGGATCAATACATATAAATACAGTACTGCTTTGAAGCACCAGTGAATGGCTACCAGTAATGTCTTTGGAAAATGAGTCTCAGCCATCTTTCTAAGGATGTGTGACATATTCACAAACCATGGTCATCAATGTTCCAGAGCAGATAGGAATTTCTGTTTGAGTATGTCCTTATCCAGATGTCTCCCTGGAATTGAAAAATAAGATATTTTATTTTTGCTTGTAAGTAAAACTATAATAAAAAAGGTAGAAAAGTTGTTTCATATCAACAGAAAAAAAAAGAAAAAGCGTTAAAGTGCAAAAAAGTATTTCCTGAAAAACATATAAGCAACGTTAAGCAATATTATTGGAAAGTTTGTTATGTCTTTGTGTCTTGCTCTTTTAATTGTTGTGATCTTGTGTTGTCTTTGTTGTGCGTGGCATGTGTTGCAATAATTTCCATTTGGGATTAATAAAGTATTCTGAATCTGAACCATCATTGAGCGTCCAAGACCCTACGTTGGCCTCTTGATTTGACGCCCACACCTTTCGGCCCACACACCTTTATAGGGTTAGTACACAGATCAACTCCTGTCCATCTATCAGCCCTATAGAAGCCTGGGACCAATCCTGTTTAATTTGTTCATTGATGACCTGGAGGATGGGGTAAACAGTTCAATCTCTGTATTTGCGGATGATACTAAGCCAAGCAGGGCAATAACTTCTTGCAAGAAGATCTGAACAAATTAATGGGGTGGGCAACTACATGCCAAATGAGGTTCAATGTAGAAAAATGTAAATTAATTCATTTGGGTGGCAAAAATATCAATGCAGTCTATACACTGGGGGGAGAACCTCTGGGGGAATCTAGGGTGGAAAGGGACCTGGGGGTGCTAGTAGATGACAGGCTCAGCAATGGCATGCAATGCCAAGCTGCTGCTAACTCCAGAGATAAAACGATAATTCTCCCGCTCTACAAGACTCTGGTCCAGCCGCACCTAGAGTATGCTGTCCAGTTCTGGGCACCAGTCCTCAGGAAGGATGTGCTGGAAATGGAGTGAGTACAAAGAAGGGCAAAAAAGCTAATAAAGGGTCTGGAGGATATTAGTTATGAAGAAAGGTTGTGAGCACTGAACTTATTCTCTCTGGAGAAGAGACGCTTGAGAGGGGATATGATTTCAATATACAAATACCATACTGGTGACCCCACAATAGGGATAAAACTTTTTTGCAGAAGGGAGTTTAACAAGACTCGTGGCCACTCATTAAAATTAGAAGAAAAAAAGGTTTAACCTTAAACTACGTAGAGGGTTCTTTACTGTAAGAGCGGCAAGGATGTGGAATTCCCTTCCACAGGCAGTGGTCTCAGCGGGGGGGCATTGATAGTTTCAAGAAACTATTAGATAAGCACCTGAATGACCGCACCATACAGGGATAAACAATGTAATACTGACATATAATCACACACATAGGTTGGACTTGATGGACTTGTGTCTTTTTTCAACCTCACTATATAACTATGAGACCGAACTTTGCAGACGCAGATCTCCGAACAAGAAACCAGCGAAGGGAAGCGAACAATGCTGCAGGGCTCAGAGCAAGATCTAGGCAAATATAGCGATTTTGTGATAGGGCATTTGGGATGTTAAAAAAAAAAAAAAAAATGAAAGTTTATATACCCTTTAAAAGTTAAACCTAAAGCTAGGTTAACACTGCTGCTATCAGATTTTGATTCAACTTTCAGTGAGATTATGTGATGCAATTTGGATGCTTCTTTGAAGTGGTTTGCATATTTTATGGGGCCAAATTAATGCTGGAATCGCACCAAAGTACTACAGGAACCTTTTCCAAAATCGTAGCGTGCGGAATTGCATTGATATGAACGGCCACTATTGAAGACAATGCAATTTCCATTGTCATTCAATTCTGTGCTACTCAGGTCGCTTCTGAAGTCACACCAGTGTGAACAAAGACTAAATGATAATTCCTTCTACCTTACAGTTTCCTAATCTTGATTATAAAGGACCACTGACCAGCCATGTTTTTCAGATTTCCTAGTGGAAGCACTGGTATCTTATAGCTGAACTTCCAGCACACCAAAATAGAACTGCAAATTATCTTTTATGTCATATCTGCAGTAGCTGCATAGATCTCTTACCGCAGCATCCCCTCTGCAAAACACTTTCCATTGTAGGCACTGGGTACCCCAACCCCCTTTATCTTTCGTTGACACCCAGTGGGGTTTATTTACTAAAACTGCATAAAAGGGACGCCCCTTTGGACTTTTTGGGGCAGGGAAAAAAGTAGGAAAAGTAATTATCAGTAAAAGGCAAACATATGCCAGCTTTATTGATTTACAAAAATGAAAAATATATCTAAAAGATTCATATTATCCCACAATGTATTTTGCTTTGATGGTTCCCACTACCTCCAGGTACAGGGCATTGCGATAAGGACATGTTGTGCCCCATTGTACGCCAATCTGTACCTGGGGGAGTGGAAACATTCACTGCTTACCAACGATTCCTTGTCTGCCTATATGTGCCATGTTTTAACTTGGCGTCGATATATAGACGATGTATTTCTCATATGGGACGGCACAGTTGAGCTTTTACACAAATTTCTAGCCGCAATCAATCTCAATTAATTCAATCTCAGCTTTACTATGTTGTATAGTACAACAGAGATTACTTTTCTGGATGTGCTGGGCAAAAAACAACTCCATGGCAGTCTTTCGAGCCAGCTATACCGTAAACCCACAGCAGAAAATTTGCTTCTACACGCGACTAACTCGCATCCTAAACCCCCGCTGTCTTCCATACCCTATACACAATACCTTAGAACACGCAGAAATTGCTCTGATGATTCTACGTTTAAAGACGAAGCTGACAAATTAAGGTTAACACTACTTGAAAGGGGTTATTCTCATTCTTGCCTTAAGAAAGCATACAAAAGGACATTAAATTTGTCACGTCAGGCCCTATTGGATACACATAAAAAATCCCCTGCTGACGATACAATTAGAATCATTACCACATATACAACACAGCATAAACAATTAAAACGAATGCTTAATAGGTATTGGCATTTGCTCACGATGGATCCTCTATTATCTCCATTTGTCACAGATACACCTGCTGTAACTTATAGGAGAGCGCCATCTGTTGGCGATCGGGTAGTCAAAAGCGAATACAAATCATACAGAGGGGACACATGCAAAACCCTAGGCACTTTCTCCTGCGGCGGGTGCTCTTATTGTCAATACATGGACAGACGTAGGGACATTCATTTACCAAATGGACGGCTATTCCGCCCTAAACACTTAATTGCAAAACTCCCGGCGTGGTATACTTACTCACATGTGAATGTGGGTGTTACTACGTCGGGAAAACTATCAACGCCTTTTGGAAAAGAATTTATCAACATATTCTAACTGTTTCAAAACATGACCCCGATGTGACCATTGGCCGACATATGGCCTCTGCACATCCAACTTCAATCCCCAGGATTTATTTCCTTGGACTTGATCGCATTCATTTTCATTCTAGAGGTGGTGACTTTAACAAGAGCCTCTTTCAATGTGAACTCAGGTGGATTCACAATTTACGAGCCACCTCGCCACCTGGATTGAACAAGGCCTTCAACTTCAGCTTCTCCTCTGGGGTCTGTGAGCTTACTTTGTGAACTCTCTGGTCCTTCCCCTCCCCCTTTCTGTAACCCCTTTGTTTATAAGATCTAATTTTTTCTATTTATTGTATTCTTTACATTTTCCTATTATGTGCAACAATGTACTGTCTTATGAACTGCTGTACTAATATTGAATTCTATCTATGTGCCCTGTCTTGGCAATTCTGAATTATCAATTGTGGTCACCTTTTTATATGTTCAAACATTTGCCAAGCATGATTATATGTCAATTTAACTATGTGCCCAATTTAATTTTATTTTATTTCCTCCTTTTTCTTTCGTTTTTTGTAAACCTGCTGGCTGCCTTCTTCTATCTGTCCACTAGATGGCTTGTGGTTTTATGTTCCTGTGCCTTATTGCTGTCGCTCCCGTGCCAACACCCGGCGGGTGGGCTCCACTTGTGCAGTGAGGGCCAGTGACGGACCTATCTCCGTCCTTACCCTCTGTTTGCTGCACGGGGACTAGCGTCTCTACGCTCCCACCGTCGTCTCTATGACGATCGGTGGATGCTCACCCGCCGGAGGTGCGTCGACGCGTGACGCCATCACGCCACCTGTGGGCGTGGCTGCGTCGCGCGCCCCTGCGCCTGAGGTACGCCCTTGAAACTTGTGCCATCACGCTGTGGTTCTAACACAGCTGTGCTGGCAAGTCTTTGTATCTGTACCTTATTAGCTTTTGTCAGTGGGCGTGGACCCCCCCTTGTACATCCTGATACCCGAGATACGTTCCCATATTAGCCTAGTTTTTGCTGTGTTTACACACAGCTGTACTGACATGATTGCCCTCGTCCATTGGCTGATTCTACTACACACAGGTATTTTAGTGCTCACATCCTGATGGCATGTGTTAATTCACTAGCCAATATCGGGTTGTCTGCAGCAGATGTCCATGCTCAACTTGAGGTAAGAACTATGCCCTGTGTAGGTTATACACAGGTATAGCTGCTCACCTTATTCGCTTGTTACAGCATCTTTGCTTCTTTTTTATTGCATATCCTGTGAGATCTCCCCTATACTTTCTTACTTCTAATATATCCCCCTTTTTTGGTGCAATCTCTCCCTACAGTGGCGACTATCTGTTCGCTTCAGGGGGGATCGGGCTTCCCTTGTGAACGCGCTTTGGCGAATTTGCATACTGACACATGGACATCCCTTGCCATTTGTGGACCCCTGCAGCCAGCACGTGACCCCTTATTTGTATGTTTTTTATCCCCTACATGAGTCGGACTATGTAAGTACTATACACTTGGTTACTTCATATAGTGGCATAATAAGCCATCCTTTGAGGTTTTCTCTGCTATGTCACTGCTGTAATATGATTACATATTTACGCATCTATGTTTCAGAGACAAGAAATATCTCTACCCATCTGTGTAAACTCCCCTGAAGAAGGAATATATATGTCCGATTATGTTTTTTTCAGAAACATGTCGGGATGTACACATTAGCCACCTACCCCTACCATACCCACCTGGATTGGGTTGGTCTCCTGGGTTTGATGGCTTTGGGTGATAGTTTATATCTATGCTTTGTATGTCTTATAGCAACTCATTTCTACATTATTCATTTTGTTTATTGTATTTTTGTCTTTTAGATATATTTTTCATTTTTGTAAATCAATAAAGCTGGCATATATGTTTGCCTTTTACTCATAATTACTTTTCCTACTTTTTTCCCTGCCCCAAAAAGTCCAAAGGGGCATCCCTTTTATGCACTCTGTAGCATATAATTTATTAAATATTCTTTAGGATGATGGCAGGCCTGCACACCACCTAATTCTCATATAATTCAATTTTTTCATTTACTAAAACTGAAGAGTGCAAACTCTAGTGCAGATTTGCTTGGTAGCCAATCAGTCTCTAACTTTAGCTTGTTCAATTAAGCTTTGACAAAAGAACTGGAAGCTGATTGGTTTCTATGCAGAGCTGCACCAGATTTTGCACTCTCCAGTTTAAGTAAATCAACCCCGTTGTTTTCCTTTCCCCATGTCAGCTGCCAGGCTGTCAAAGACACACTCACAGGCTTCTTGGCTAAAAGCATATGTCATCAAATCTTTTTTTTTATTTTGCTCTTTAACCACTTAAGGACCGGAAGGAATTACCCCCTTAATGACCAGGCCATTTTTTGCGATACGGCACTGCGTCACTTTAACTGACAATTGTGCGATCGTGTGACATTGTACCCAAACAAAATTGATGTCCTTTTTTTCCCCACAAATAGAGCTTTCTTTTGGGGGTATTTGATCACCTCTGCGGTTTTTATTTTTTGCGCTATAAACAAAATAAGAGCATCAATTTAAGAAAAAAACAATATTTTTTACCTTTTGCTATAATAAATATCCCAATTTAAATAAAGGAAAAACAATTTCTTCATCAGTTTAGGCCAATATGCATTCTTCTACATATTTTTGGTAAAAAAAAAAAAAAAACACAATAAGTGTATACTGATTGTATTGCGCAAAAGTTATAGCGTCTACAAAATAGGGGATAGATTGGACACTTTTTTGGGACCATTGACATTTATACAGCGATCAGAGCTAAAAATAGCCACTGATTACTGTACAAATGGCACTGGTAGGGAAGGGGTTAACACTAGGGGGCGATCAAGGGGTTAAGTATGTTCCCTTGGAGAGTTTATATAACTGTATGGGGGCTGGGCTGACTGGAGGAGGAGAGAGAGATCGCTGATCCTTATCACTAGGATCAGCAGATCTCTCTCTCTCTTTCTCTAACGCCCCTGTCAGAACGAGGATCTAGTCTGTTTACAATCGTGGGTGGCCGGAGGACACCGCGGCCGCGGGCCACGTGCATTGGGTCCGCCGCCGTACAGCGCGCTCCTGCTGCGGCTCCTTAGGGGAGCCACCTTACAGTGATTTGCGGCAACGCGCCGACCTGCCGTAGAAAGATGGCTGGTCGGCAAATGGTTAATGTATATTCTCAGGCTATGTGGGTAGGATGGAATTGCAGCGATCAGAATAATTAATTAAATTGATAGCTACATTTTTTTAAATTGTATTTTTCTTTAATGTGTTTTTTACTTTTTTACTGTCTGTTTTATTTCATGTAAATACAACTGGTCTTATTTAGAGTGGATGTAAACCCGATTCATGAAATTTGAGCTGGGCACATATATCTGCAGTGCTTTGTTATCTCTCTTCAAAAGCGTAGCTGTCTCCTGCTCCGTAGCTCTGTTATCAGCCTGATAACTTCTCACAGGTTCTCCAAGATGGGAGATAGAAGTGTGTGTCGGGGAGGTTGCTATAAATAGATAAGCAGTCAGTCTGCTGTCTAACAGCAGAGCTGTGAAAGCATTATCATTCGTCTACCAATGTGGAGGGGGGGGTGTGCCTTTCCTCCAATCAGCTGCTCCCAGTGTAATCCAAGCCTTCCCTAACAGTGCAGAATGAGGGAGTGAAAATTCTTACCCGATATAAGAATTCTAAAGAATATAGCAAGATGAAGACAGCAGATATACATGTAAAACTTATGTTTTGTTTCATCTCTGTGTACCATCTGAGGCTGTTCACTTCACTTCATATGTGAGGATTTACATCCACTTTAACCGCTTGCCGACCAGCCGCCGTCATTATACTGCGGCAGGTCAGCTCGTTCCCACGAATCGCCCTAGCTGTACGTCGGTCCCTTTAACAGCTATAGCAGGCACACGTGCATGTGCCTGCTGCATGGCGGGGGGAGCTGATGCATGTGGCTGCGATGTCCGCCGGCCACCCGTGATCGCTCCACAGAGAGCCAGAACAGGGATCTGTAAATGTAAACACAGGTCCCCGTTCTGACAGGGAAGTACAGAGTGATCGTCTGTACCTAGTGATTAGGAACAGCGACCTGTCTGTACTCCCAGTCAGTCCCCTCCCCCCACAGTTAGAAACACCTCCCAGGGAACACATTTAACCCCTTGATCGCCCCCTAGTGTTAACCCCTTCCCTGCCAGTGTAATTTATACAGTAATCAGTGCATTCTTATAGCACTGATTGCTGTATAAATGTCACTGGTCCCAAAAAAGTTTCAAAAGTGTCCGATCTGTCCACCGCAATGTCGCAGATCCGCTAAAAATCGCCTTTCACCGCCATTACTAATAAAAAAAATTAATACAGTGGAACCTCGGATTGCGAGTAACGCGGTTAATGAGCGTTTCGCAATACGAGCACTGTATTTTAAAAAATCGTAACTCGGTTTGCGAGTGTGTTTGGAAAAAGGAGTACGATTCAGGCCGAAGCGCGTGCAATACCGCGTTTGGCCTGACGTGGGGGGCGCCGGAGCCGAGCGGCGCCGTTCGGAAATACACAGAAAGGCCCAAGGACAACTCGGCTGACCTCGGCAAACGAGTCTTTCCGAGGTTTGTCAAGGTCAGCCGAGGTGTCCTTGGGCCTTTCCAGCCGTTTCCGAGGCTCTCTGGCACCCCCCCTCACCTCTGGCCGCATGCGGTATTGCATGCCATTGAAGTCAATGCGGAACAAACTACTTTCGTTTCCATTGACTTCAATGGGGAAACTCGCTTTGATATTTGGATTACGAGCATTCTCCTGGAACGGATTATGATCGTAATCCGAGGTTCCACTGTAATAAAAATACCATATATTTTTAAGTCACTATAACTTTTGTGCAAACCAATCAATATACGCTTATTGCGATTTTTTTTTACCAAAAATATGTAGAAGAATACATATTGGCCTAAACTGATGAAGACATTTTTTTAATAATTTACTTTTTTTTTTTTTATATTTATTATTGCAAAAAGTAAAAAAACATTATTTTTTTTTTTTTTTTCAAAATTGTTGGTCTTTTTTTGTTTATAGCGCAAAAAATAAAAACGAAGATGTGATCAAATACCACCAAAAGAAAGCTCTATTTGTGGGAAAAAAAAGGACGTAAATTTTGTTTGGGTACAACGTCACACGACCGCGCAATTGTAAGTTAAAGAGACATAGTGCCGTATCGCAAAAAATGGCCTGGTCATTAAGGGGTAAAATCTTCCGGGGCTGAAATGGTTAAATGTCTGTAATAAAAAAGTCAGTATAATTCTAAGGCCGACAACAGTTCATAAATAAGGCCCTGTGTGAAGAAAAATGCTCTGTGAGAGATAGTTTTATTAACCAAAAAAAAGTTCAGGTTATGTTAACTATATAAGGAAATGTAAGTATTCATTCTAGTTCACTTTTAAGGAATATTTGTCCAATTCCTACTGTGCATGTTCAACATAGTGTCTTACACCATGTTTGCTTTATGAAATTGCTAGACTGTAAGATATATATATAATAACAATTCCCCCATATTCACTAGCAGCATATACCTGCACTAAGCGCAGTCCACACTGTTGTGACTTTGTGTCGCAAGTCGAAATAAGTTGTGACACAAAGTCACATGACAAGTCAAAACACATTCATTTTAAATGAGTGCCGTCTTAACCAATGCAACTCGAGTCACAGCGAAAAAGCAAAAAAAAAAGTTCCTGCACTATTTTTCTGCGACTTTGGTGTGATTTGACTGCCTAGACTTTAATGTTAAAAAATAAAAGTTACAACCAAATAGCAAGGAAGTCACAAGCAAGTTGAACGACTTTGGGGTTGTAGCGGTATGAAGTGAGCCTAAGGTGTCTGAAGTAACAGCTGGAATCCCACTGTGTGTCATAGGCAACCAGGTCCATGGTTGCCCGAACGTCCAAACATACACTTGTATCCAAACGCCACCTCCAAACTCACACATGGTACATAGAAGTCATGGTTCCCATATCTCTTGCTGGGAAACAGCTGAATCTAGTCAAACATTAGGCTCTGTATTTACCTTGTGTTAGTGCGATATGCACAGAGCCACTAGCACTAGTGGCAATGTTGGTATAATATTACAGTTTATAGCAAATTGGCAATATTGTGTTTTACAGTAAAAAACATGCACTCTACCCTATTATATGCTTCAACTGATCTACAATAATGACCTGTTCTATAAATACTGTCCAATATTTGTTTTACATTTAGAAGACAGAGAAAAGAGAGTTTACCTATAAACACCATGCGATTTAGTCTTTCCCCCTGCCAGTTTACTTGTGTCTCTTCTAGATCATAGAGTTCATGAACTCCCTGTATGATCACCTGATTTGATTTATCGTTCATTGACAGCAAGCCCTACTTAGACAGAGAAGACAGTTACTAATGTAGAAAAAAAAAAAAAAAAATCACAAAAAGGAATACAAGACAAAAGAAAAAAAAAAAGTATGCATAAAAATGTACATGTCAAGTTCTTTGGATTAGATAAAGTACAAAGGCTTTTTTTCTTTTTAGCAAGATTGCTAAAGCCCAAATTTAGTTTTTAAAAAAAATACCAACACAGCACAAGGGACATTACTTACTACTAATCTAATGTATTATTGGTGCTGCTGGCTCCCACATTTCTTGAAGTCTTCTGCCTCGCATTCCTACCCTGCCTCCACCCCTGCGGCATGGGTTAATAGAGTTGCGGGAGCTCTGACAGGCATTCTTTTACAGTGCAAGACTGTGTCCACTCTTTCCGCCCAGCTGCTCCATTCATAGAAACCATACTACAGCTTCTATGAATGAAATGTGAAATATGAATGGATGGGAGGACCTTTCAATCATGTTTGTCATTCATTCATAGATCATTTTTCATTCATAGAAGCTACAGTACAGCTTCTATAAATGGAGGAGCTTGGTGAAAAGGGTGAGCATAGTCAGGCACTCTTGATTACCTTTCACAGCTCCCTCAGCTCTTTTAACCCCCACTGTGCTGGAAGATTGCTGAGCTAGGGGGGCATCAGAAGAGGAAGATTTCAAGGAACGCAGGAGCCATCCATGGGACTAATAGTAAGTCAGGTCCCTTGTGCTATATTTTTTTTTTTTAACAAACTTTAGACTTTAAGAATACCTTCTAACTAAAAGTGAAAACAAGCTTATACAATTAATGCAACAGATACAACACCCCTACCAAGGTCTTTCATTTTTCAACCAAGCATAGCAGTAGTGTACCAGTCTACCTCATTTCAAACTTACCCAATTGCTAGTTATATGGCATTTTAGGAATGCTATCTTGTGGTACATTTGAAAGCTTGGCATATATTCCTGATCCAACCCATTTTCTCATTTTCTAAGGTGGGGTGGAGAATATGTCATCCCACAGCACCCTCCAATGACCACTGTGCTGTCCATCAGTCATTTTTTAGGTGCACTCCCTTGTTGATTCCAACCTGTTCCCAAGGTAGGCTCATCCTTTAGACTGAGATTTAGCATAGAGGGCAGCCAATGCACTCTGCCCCTACTTAAAGCTGACACAATCTTTCCCTGAACCCATTCTCAGTAGCCCCATAAGTGCAGAGGGGTAGCAGTTAAATACATCATTGTGCCTAACAGAGACCCAACACTACCACGACCCACCTTTAATCTTATAACCTCCATGGGAATTCCGTTAGTGTTTTTTATATTCTTTTCCCAGAGCAAATTCTGAAAAGTGAAAAAACATTATGAACAAATAATCTGCATATAAAAACACACAATCATTATAGTTGGAAGATGTGTTCTTCTTACCTGGATGAATACATTGAGATTCTCTTCAATTACATTTCCGACAACCTCAAATGTAACAGTGACAATGCTCTGCAAAAAAGATTAGTAGTTTACAGGTACAAATTACTACAATTCATAGTGCAACATAGTATTTGTTTAAAAATTGAACAATAGTTACTGTGTGGGGGCTACAAAGTAATGGGACCTTGTATTTTCATGAAAGATCTGCTTTAAATTTCTACTTATCAGTTTTTGAATACTATAATACCGTCAACTTTAAAACACAATGGAATATAAAAAGATAATGTCACTTTCAAACCAAAGTGGCTTCTTACCAGAACCCCCATGAAGAAGCAGCTGTTTCTCTGGTTCTTCTAGTGTGCATGTTAATGTAATGTAAGGAAGTAGACCTGTTGTTTTTAGTACAATGTGATGTTCACTTACAGAACTGCAAAAAGATCAATGAATTTTGGGAATGGTGCACTGAACTGCTGTGACAACAGTTCACACCTTCTCGTGGTCTCCTCGTTAGACCATATTACAGTAAGCCTTCTTCCCTTGAGAGAAAATATTGCCCTCATTACAGCTCATCTGAGGCAATAATGTGCTTTAATCTGTTTGGTGCTAAGGCAAACACTAACGTGTACTCACAAACCCATTCCTAGGTGACAAATGTAAGCCAATCTAAATAGGTTTCTGGTAAATAAACAAATATCTCTTCCTCAAGAAAACACAACTGCTGATTTTTTCATTGCACCCTTTTGGTTTATTAATTTTCTCAAAAATAAAGAAAAACAGGATAGATAGATAGATATGATGTGTGTGTGTGTGTGTGTGTATGTGTATATATATATATATATATATATATATATATATATATATATATATATATATATATATATATATATATATATATACACACACACATACATACATATACATACACTATATATATATATATATATATATATATACGCACATACACATATATATATATATACACACACACACACACACATATACATATATATATATATACACACACACATACATACATATACACATACACACACATACATATTTATATTTTTTGTAAATATTTTATTATACCTTTTCATGTGACAACACTGAAGATATGACACTTTGCTACAATGTAAAGTAGTGAGTGTACAGCTTGTATAACAGTGTAAATTTGCTATCCCCTCAAAATAACTCAACACACAGCCATTAATGTCTAAACTGCTGGCAACAAAAGTGAGTACACTCCTAAGTGAAAATGTCCAAATTAGGCCCAAAGTGTCAATATTTTGTGTGGCCACCATTATTTTCAAGCACTGCCTTAACCCTCCTGGGCATGGAGTTCACAAGAGCTTCACAAGTTGCCACTGGAGTCCTCTTCCACTCCTCCTCGACAACATCACAGAGCTGGTTGATGTTAGAGACCTTGCGCTCCTCCACCTTCCGTTTGAGGATGCCCCACAGATGCTCAATAGGGTTTAGGTCTGGAGACATTCTTGCCCAGTCCATCGCCTTTACCCTCAGCTTCTTTAGCAAGGCAGTGGTCGATATTATAAAATTTCATGCCATGGATAACCATTAGTACAAGATGTATATTCACACTTTTGGGTCATGGCAAAGTAGGGTTCCTGCTTCTACCCTCATTGCATTGCCTGGTACACCACTAGAGCAGAAACAAATTTACAAGAACTTCACACAGAGGTACCCCCACCTCCCACAATGTAAAGTTTGGTGCCTGAGCAACGTAATGTCCTCCCTATGCACTTTCTGTATGCATAGTTGGTATTGGTGGTTGATTTTTTTTCATTAAAGTAGGACTAATGGCAACATGTTTTTCATTTTGGAATGAGTGAAGAAGGATAATAACCTCTGTCCATTTTTTGTCATATATGTCACATTGGGGACATTTGCTCTGGCTTTGTTCCACAGCCACAAGAAGTGAGAGGAAATCCCTCCACAGTGAGAGAACCCCTGGTTGTCCCATCTATTCCAGCTCTAATGTGTGTGTTTTAATCCCTCTCCACTCTACCCAAAACTTTAATAATTTAAAAAATGCTTTTAGTTATATTTTTAATATTTTAGCAAAAATAGGGAACATGTTAAAATCATCAACTGTTCATAAAATTACTAGACAACACTACTTGAAGGGATACAACACAGCTCAGTGTGGATTGAAATGAATAAACATTGACCAGCCAGGCTCTTTAAAGACCTAAACACCCTGATCATTATCAGCAGCAAACTGCTACTAATCCATTTTGACCATGCACATTGTAAAATGGGACACATCTGCCCACAAGAAGCTAACAGTACAGACATAAAAAGTTAGCTATATCCAAATGACAAGTATTCATTGGCTTCAAATAAACAACGGTGGTAATTCATGTGATGCCATCATGAACATGCAGATGTTTGCCAAGTCTTATAGGGTCATAGTCAAGTGGAATTTAAGAATTCTGTTAGTTGTGTTTTTAAATCAATTTATTCAAATTAATTTTCCTTTTTAAAAGACATTCACATTTTTTCCTGATTAATTTATCAAAATATTTGGGCTTAAAAAAAAAACCACATGCATACATGGCTTTTTTCCAGAGTTTTAACGGACATTGACCATGCATGATTGGCAGTTTCTATAGATCACCCATGGAAACCAACTAATTTGAGAATGTGAATAGGGCTGAGAGAACAGATCCAGTAAAAAAAAAAAAAAATTAAAAAAGGCAAAAAGAAGGGTAATTAAAGTGAGAACGTTAAGACACATGCACCTAGATGATTCTCCAGCAAAGAACACATGGACCTAGAAGTTTCTCCCACAAAAGAATGTTTGTGGGATGTTAAATTTACTGATTTAGAACCATGCCCCTTGGTGTACGGTCTCCAGAAATATTGAGGGGAATTTATAAAAAATTGGAGCAGCCACAATCTGGAGCAGATGTGCACACTAAATGACACTAAACGATATCCTTATTTTCCAAAAATAATCCATACACATCTACTACTTAATGGCCTTCAAATCTACTTTTCATAAAACCTCTTCTATCTGCTTTTTTTTTTTTGCCTCGTTGTAAAGTCTTCTGTGGGCTCCAGAACTTCTCCATTTCCCCTCCACTTTTGTTCCCGTTCCTGATTGTTTGGAACGAGAAGTACACAAACAAATCCCACAGTCCATCCTGTGGGAAAACAAGAAAGGGTGGCTACGTTCCTGTATACTTTTGGACCATGGTAGCCACCCTCTAACAGGAAGTTAGATCACAGCAGCAAAAACAGAGGAATTTGGAGGTTTGGAGAAGGCTGAGAGCAACAGAAGGTACTATATTAAGTTTCGAATAAAAACTCGATTTTTTCTTTTTAAACCAGAGCTTAGTGTCACACTTAAACTTAACAAGCTGAAGATAAAAGCTGACTGGTTTCAAACAGGTATACAAAAATCCAGCCAAGCCAACTGATTGATCTTCAGACACGATGATCAATTCACAAAGCTAACACCCAAGATAAGCATACTTATAGTCATTAAGAATTAGGTCAAATTAAATTAGAAAATTACAACCACATGGCTGAAAACAGCCCCTGGAATTCATAAAGTGTCATGGTTACTCTGCACAAATTGGTCTTACAGCACTGCGACAACTGGTGGTATTTGCAACAGATATACGTGTCTGTAAGGTGTATATGAATCTGTCACAACTCTGACAGAATTGTCAGAAACCTTTCTCCAGAGAAGTGGTGATGTTTTACAGGCAGAGATGCTATGTGGAGAAGTTGGGAAAGTAATAGAAACTTATCAAATATGAGTTCCAGAGGAACTTAAAGAGGAAGTAAAGTCTTCCTTTTTAACTGTACCTACAGGTAAGCCTATAATAAGGCTTACCTGTAGGTACTGTAAATATCTTCTAAACTTGCACCGCTTAGGAAATATTTACTATATATACGCAGACATCATCGGCATATGCACTCTGAAGAAATGGCTGCCTGTGCCATTTTTTTCAGGGTCCTGTGCTGTGGCTGGGGGCTCCCGCGCGAAAGTGACATCATCCCGGCTTCAGCCAATCACAGCGCCAGAGCCCGCGAATCCGGAAAAAACTCCAGGGAAAATGTCAGCTGTCTCAGCGGTGTGCGGGCGCCAATTAGAGACATTTGTTCTAAGGTAAGTATTTCATAATGAGCTCGTATACGAGCTCATTACGTCTTTGTCTTACAGGTTTTTTTTATTTTTTATAGGGTTTACAACCTCATTAAAGTCAAATTTCATCTGAGAATTGTCTCCAAGGTGCAAAACCATATTTGGATATGCAACACAATCAACAATTTGATCTAACATGGAAAAGAGGTCTTATTTACCTCTACTTTTCTCATCACTGATAAGGCGGAATTTTTTTCTGAATCGGTCACAACAATAGTGCCATACAGTAAGAGTGTTGCAAAGAAATACTTGAATGTGTTGCATACGCACCACCAGTATTTGTCCCAAATTCCTATCCCAAGATCTGATATAACTGCATCCAAACTCTTGCTGCTGCTGAGTCTTTTTAAATGTGCAGACTCAAAATCACTGAGCACAGCGCTGCCCGCTGATGTGCCCACCAGTGTGGCAGGGGCACTGGCTGGGCAGAGTCTTTTATTCAGTGATGCCGAGCCTGCACTTTTGACAGGATAGATAGATAGATAGATAGATAGATAGATAGATAGATAGATAGATAGATAGATAGATAGATAGATAGATAGATAGATAGATAGATAGATAAGATAGATAGATTAGATAGATAGATAGATAAGATAGATTAGATAGATTGAATTTGTGGGCCTCGGCAATAACATGATTTTACTTTTCGGCAATGCATCTGCACAACAAAAGAGCATCAACAGGTAACTTTTCACTTTACATGTCAATGACTGAATATATCATCTTGTAAGAAGCGGTTCTTGAAGAGTCATGGTTATAATGTTCAGAGTAAATAGCGCAAGCCAAACAATCCAGAGGAACAACATACAATGTCATGGAATAGCAGGAACTCATTAAGAAAGTTCACACCATGGGCATTCACTGCTTGCTGGTGCATTGAGATGCTAACAGTGAAACTTGCAGGAAGCTCTTTATTGTGGATCACATTGTTTGAGAGCTGAATTTGTACTTGTACAGTGTTGTGAGGTGCTCAGTCTTTTCTAAATAAAAGGGCTCATTACAATAAAAAAAGGAAAAAGTGGCAATTCCCCCAGCAAGGGTCCCTTCAACTAAAATTGTATATATTAGGTCTCTGTGGAACCTCTTCACATGTTTATTTGCAGGTTGATAGGTGGTAAGGATTTCAAAAAAAGGGAGGAAATGACTGTTTACTTTCTGTAGTTCCGGGTGAAAAAAAAGAGTTTCCAAAAAGCTTGTTTTATGTAAATGATCCAAAACAACAACTGCTTCCAATTAACTGAGACATCTCAACTCCTTCAGCTCAGTACTATGCAACTCACCGTACTAACAATCCTAATATTCTGTAGAATAATCAAGTCAGGTCTCTGAACACCCCCAAGAGCTGCGACACTTCATACATGTTCTGTTTTAAATCGTATTTGCGAATTTTCAAATTGTAGTCATTTTAAACATAGTTTAGCTATAGAATTCAAAATAAATTTAAGAGCAATACGTAAATTCAATCAGAACTGTCTAGGAAACACTGCTGCTATGTTAAAGGATAACTGCCCTTTCATATAGAGTGCATATATCATTCCTACCTAGCCCCCCTAATCTAAAGTAACCTGCTACTTATTTTCCTGCTATGTGAAAGTGCATTATCCTCCAACGTTGAATTTACCTTTAAAACCAATTTTATACAATCAACTGCAGCCAGAGTCAAAAAACCTTAACAGAGCTTCTAAATGCAATACTGTCCTCTGTTACATTTCGGAAGCTGCGTAACTTCTTTCTCTGACAAATGCAGATGGTGGTATCCATAACCAAGGAGTACATGACCTGAATTTTTTGAACCAATGACAAATTTAGAATACTAAAAGCCACACAGCTTTTTTATTTTTTTTAGCCGCAAGGCAGCTAGGTGCATACCAGGTCAGGATAAAGATTAGAGCAGCAGCACTAATAGTCTGTGTCAGAACAGCGGGTTTAAATGCAATCTTCTGGAGTGTGCGTTTACATGCAACTCACTGTGAATATCTTATGATCAGGTTCTATTCCAATGCCACAGCACTAATCAAATGACCAGCTACTAGAAGGAAGCTGAAACAGCGATTTCTTCAGGAAATAAAGTAGTAAAAAATTCAGCCACAATGTATGGGATTTAGACCACAGGATAACAAGCAAAAGTTTTAAGCTGGCCATACACTGAGTGAATTCTGTCTGGTTCCTGATTTTCGGAACCTCTACCCAACATGCTTCTATCCTAAGGCTCCTTTCACATGGGCGATCTGATCATGTCCACCTGTCAGTTTATTTGATCGGACCCTCCAGTCTCTTCTATGGAGCGGTGGATGTCAGTGGACACATCAGCTGACCCCCCCGCCATCAGATCTGATCCTGTCCACTGAAACCTACAGATGGTGGTCCTATTCCCCATCCGTCTGGCAGATTGGATTGAATGCACTGGTCCATCCGATTGCCCCATAGAGGAGAGTGAGACTGTGTCCGTGTCTGCTCTGGATAGCAGAGTGGACACGGACCTGTCATCCGCCTGCTTAGCAGGGATCAGCAGAGAGAGCCACCGCTGAGCAAGTGGATTCCACTTCATGGAGACGCCCGTGTGAAAGAGTCCTAAAATAGAGGGAGCTGGGTGGAAAAATTGTCAGCTGAGCAGTGATTGCATTCAGTCAGCTGCAGCCACTATTTGGGTAATCTGATGGCCCTAGATGCTGGCTGTCAGAGGACAATAACCAGCAGGGGATATTCACCCATCTATGCCATTAGTGTGGATGGGGAATCAATACATTTCTCCAGTTCAGTTTGTATTTTTGTAAATTAAAATATATATATATAGACACACCCACAATATGTATGGCACCACATCCAAAGAAATACGGAAACCAAAAAGCAGAAAATGTGTAGTATTTAACTGGTTGCCATTTATAATCCAAAATGGTAAGAGTGTACTCATTCTGGTATAAAAATAGGATTTTTAAAACAGCTTACCTGTAAAATCCTTTTCTTTGAAGTACATCACGGGACACAGAGCCATAGTAGTTACTATGTGGGTTATAGGCCACCTTCAGGTGATGGACACTGGCACACCCTAAGACATGAAGTCCACCCCCTATATAACCCCTCCCACTACTGGGAGTACCTCATTTTTGTAGCAAAGCAATATACGTGTATACCAAAAAGAAGGGAGGGACCTCTGTGTCCCGTGATTTACTTCAAAGAAAAGGATTTTACAGGTAAGCCGTTTTAAAAATCCTATTTTCTTATCGTACATCACGGTACACAGAGCCATAGTAGCTACTATGTGGGATGTCCCATAGCAATGCCAACTGAAGGGAGGGATACACAACAAAAGTAGGGCAGTAAGAGACTAGAGTACTTATACTGCAGCCTGCATTACACTGCGCCCTAAAGGCGATATCCTCATGACCTTTTACATCTATTTGAAGCTGGTAAATGTATGGACTGAAGACCAAGTTGCGGCCTTGCAGATTTGAACCATGGAGGCCTGGTGATGCACAGCCCAGGAAGCACTAACAGCCCTGGTGGAGTGCTCTTTAATATGAAAAGGTGGAATTTTCCTCTTTAAACCATAAGCTTGAAAAAAAATCACTTGACAAATCCATTTAGGAATCGAAGATTTTGACGCTGCCTATCCTCTCCTAGTACTTTCTGGCAACACAAACAAAACATCTGTTTTACGAATCTGATCGGTCACCTTCAAATAGACCTTGACTGCTCTCACCACATCAAGAGAATGTAGTGACCTTTCTTTCGCAGAACGAGGTTCTGGAAAAAATGAAGGCAGAACAATATCCTGGTTTAAATAAAAACTTGACACTACCTTCAGTAGGAAATTAGGATGAGGATGATCAAATATGGCTCTTTACAAGAAAGAGCAGCCAACTCTGATACTCTTCATTCAGAAGATATGGCAACCAAAAAAAACTAATTTCCTTGTCAAAAGGGCCAAGGGAATATCTCGTATCGGCTCAAAAGGCTGTTTCTGTAATGCCGACAGGACTAAATTCAAGGATTAATCCGCATTACCCCCTGAATAAAACTAAGAACTACTAACTACGAAGAGTGTGAAGCAAGTGGTCGTTGAAAAAACACAGATAAGGCCAACACCTGGCCTTTCATAGTACTCAAGGCCAGCTTCATTTCTAATCCCATCTGTAGAAATTCAAGGATCCTACCTATGATATATTTCCTCGGGTGCCAATCCCTGGATTCACACCAGGAGAGATATGCCTTCCAGACTCTATAATATATGACTCTGGAGGCCAGCTTCCTAGCATTAACCAAAGTAAAAACTACTGAACCTGACAGCCCACGGTCTTTCAGAATGTGGGTCTCAATAGCCAAACCGTTAAATTTAGCGTTTGTAAGGTAAGATGGAATATCGGACCTTGCGAGAGAAGGTCTGGCCGCGGTGATAGGAGCCATGGGTCCCCCACCGCCATCTTTACGATCTCTGCATACCAAGATCTCCTGGGCCACAAGTATCACCTCCTTTCCTTCCTGCTTGATCCTGCAAAGAAGGGGCAGAAGAACAGGAGGGAACGCATAGATCAGTGAAAACTGATCCCACGGAAAAACCAAGGCATCTGTTCGGCATGCCAGTGGATCCCTTGTCCTTGACACAAAGTTGTCGATCTTTTTGTTGAATCTGGACGCAAACAGATCCACGTCTGGAATTCCCCATCTTTGACATATTGACAAAAAGATGTCGGGGTGAAGAGACCATTCTCCCGGGAACAACTGTTGGCGACTCAAGTAGTCCACCTGCCAAGTCTCTATTCCTGGAATGAAGACTGCCGATAGGCAAGGAATGTTGTCTTCTGCCCAGGATAGGATATGATTTACCTCTCTCTGAGCCACATGACTTCTCGTGCCCCCTTGGTGATTGATATAGGCTACTGTTGTGGCATTGTTGGACTGGATCCTGACATGACAATTCCGTAATCTGAGCGTCCAGGCCTTCAGGGCCAGGCGTGCTGCCCGAATCTCTAGAATATTGATGGGCAAGATCATTTCTGTTTTGGACCAATTTTCCTTGGACAGATGCTTTTTCCAGGACTGCTCCCCAGCCCAGAAGGCTGGCATCTGTTCTCACCACCTTCCAGGTAACTGGTAGGAAGGACTTTCCTTTCTGAAGATTCTTGGATATCAACCACCAACTGACCGTGCTTTGACGCACTTTGGATGATAAACGCATTGGGAAGTCTAGAGCTTGGACCTTCCAAGTTGACAGGATATTGTTTTGCAGCAGCCTCGAATGAAACTGCACATAAGGAACAGCCTCGAACGAAGCTACCATCTTTCCCAACAATCTCATGTAAAGTTGAATAGGATTCTTCTTTGCTTTGACCACCTGAATCAGTTCCCTTATGGAACAGATCTTTGCTGGGGCAAAAACACCCTCTTCTGAGCTGTATCTATGATCAGACCCAAGTACTGCAATCTCCTTGATGGTTTTAAGGAGGATTTATCTGTGTGCTCCCACTCAGAATACATAAGCTTTTTCAGTAATGAATGGATAGGAAAAGCATGAATAGCCTGGGGAGGCTTTAGTGAACCCAAACAAGAAGTGGGCTCATCGACTGACTCCGCTACTGGCAGCAAAAATGTGGAGCGGACCAATTAAGTGAGAGATTGTACCAACAACCTTTCTTGTGAACCCGATCCTTCCATATTAGACTCTTCAGAAGAGGAGTTATCAGCCTCTTCCTGGTCCCCTGAGAGAAAAGCGTCAACTCTCGCCCCCTGTTCCTCAGTTTGAGGGTGCTGGGTAATGGACGGGGACCTATTACGCTTAGTCCCACTCTGGGATGCGATTAAGGCATCAATTTTTTGTTCCAAGCCTAAAATGGTTGAGGAAAAAACCTCTTCAGTAATATATACAGGGGCTGCAGTGCTAAAAGCAGCCGCAACACCCGACATCCCTGATGGCTCACTCTGACCAGCCATATCACTCTCAGGGGAGGATGCCATCTTTTTTTAGATGGTTTTAGGCTTCCTAGTCACTGTAGAAGTCTTTCTAGAGCCCTTTTTTGATGTGTTTTTACCCCCCCCTTCCAAACACAGCCCGATGCACAAAGCAGAGGTACTACCAGAAGGAAAGCATCCACTGTTTGAGCAATAGTCCAGCCTTGCCGCTGCTATTAATGCTCAGACTGATGCAATAGTAAATGTGTCAAAAGGAATGCCTGTGTCACCAAACCTCTTTCAGGCCCCCTCTTGCTCTTGTGTCCCTCCGTCAGCTTGCAGCAGTAAAAATGGTGCTTTAAAACAAACATTCCTGCGCTGGACGTTGGAGGACGCCAAGGCCGCGCTAAGCCCCGCCCCCATCCGTCGCGTTCGCCCACCCCCTCTCTTTTTTTTAAAAAAGAGCTTTACAGCACAAGCGCGGGCCTCTGATCCTATGGGATCGCTCTGAGAGAGGTAAAAAAAAAAATGGCTAGGAGAGAGCCCGGAAGCTGCTGAGTAGGGCGGCGTGCCGATCATTTTTTTTTTTTCGTTTTTCTCCTGGCGCCTCGTGAGGAGGTGGAGAATACAGTACAGGTGGGGGGTGTCTGGTGAGGAGGAAACCCCCCCCAGACTTACCAGAAGTCTGCTGCTGGCTAAAGGGAAAGGAAGCCTGCTGCTCCGGACACATTGTGATCTTTTGAGCAAAGCATGAGAAGGTATGTGCTCCATACAGCCCCCAGTGGTGACACATAGGCATGACAACATTTACTAACTTAAAGGAGACATAAGAAAATTCAAAAATTCCTTAGAAAACTCCACTTACCTTTCCCGCCGCAGGGTTTTCTGTGGTAAAACCAACAGACCCAATCTTTACCCTTTACGGTGGGTTCCGTTAATAAACCTTCAGGAGCTGGGGACCCTTGGGGAACCCACAATCCTGGGCCTGTAATAGCACCTCCGCCAGTAAAACTTTATGGCCTTAATACAAAAAGTACTGGATCCCAGGGTCCAGCTCTCTAAAGAGAGAAGCATTTAGAGGCAAAACCTTGTTTCTTCGGACACGAAGCCCGGGTACCATTCAATTCGGCCTAAAGACACTTTGAATGGATCCGGCTGCATAGCTAGCCCCAGCAACGATTGCTCCAGTGGAGCTCAGCACAGCACATCTTCACCAACGCCTTAGACGCTGGTGAAAAAACTGAGGTACTCCCAGTAGTGGGAGGGGTTATATAGGGAGTGGACTTCTTTTCTTAGGGTGTGGCAGTCTCCATTACCTGAAGGTGGCCTATAACCCACATAATAACTACTATGGCTCTGTGTCCCGTGATGTACAATAAGAAATCCAAAATTTATTATAACATGATTAAAATATCATAAAAGCATGTCAGAGATATATATGTTAATGATAATAATGATGATCTCAATTCGGTTTTGTATATATCTCGGACATGCTTTTATGCCATTTTAATCATGTTATAATACATTTTGGATTTTATACCAATATGAGTACTCTTTTCTTATTTGGGATTATAAATGGCAACCAGTAAAGTCCTACACATTTTCTGCTTTTTGGTTTTTATTTTTGTAAATTAATCCACGTTTTCATTTACCTCTACCTACAGTGATAGCATTCCATAAGCTTGAACTTTCATTTGCATTGCAATCTGCTGAAGTTTAGGTAATGTGAGAAGTAATTCAATGCAAGGTTCAGTTGATCTTGTTCTGAATATATGAATAGTTTTCTGGACAAAAATGGCCATGTGTATGAAAATGATGTTAATTAGAACATCTCTTGCTGCCCACAACTGTCATTTCTGTATAATAGAGTTGAAAATCATACAAGGATTCTGACTGGTTGCTTTGAGCAACAAGACATTTTATGATTGTTCCTTATAGGTCAACAAAGTAATACCAGCTGATACAGGACAATGTTTTAGTTAGGTCATACCCTTAAAATTAGAAGATTGGTAAGGTCAATTTTCTGACCGAGTTATGCAACACCTACATATGTAATAATTTTACAGAAAGTTACTTTTAACCACTAACACAAATGTTATTTGTTGATTTCCATACATTTTCTCCAGCCATGTGACTTTTTCAATGATAAAATTGCACTTTTATAATCTCTGCATGACATGATCGAAAAACTGTCTGTTGTAGATATCAAAAAACTTTATAAATATATATTTTACTAAAGTTATTCACAAAATATTACATTTATCTACAACCAAAATATTTTAAAAAAAGAAAAGAAAAAAATTGTGTTTTTGTTTGTATGTTACTATCACTGTTAACAGGAAAATATTCCCATTCATGTATTTATTACTTTTACCAATAACAAAAATTAGATGTTCCATATACAGTACATGTTTATACTACTACAATAGTACATATAACAATACACAAGGGTAAACTTTACCTTATCAAGATGATTATGAGATGTGTTGGAGATGAATTTGTCCTGCAAGCTGTGAAAACATAAGCCATAAAGACTCAACTTTAGGGTAACGCTAATGTTCCTCTGTAACAAAAGCACAAACCAAACCTACACCACCACTCATTTCCTGCTAATAAACTTGGCTTTGTTTTTTTTTCTCCAAGCGCATTTTATAAATCAATAAATTTGGAGCGCACATCCCTTTTATTATCCAATAGGGGTGCACCGAATGGAAATTTTGGTGCTGAAATAGAAAATGAAGGATGCACTAGGCCGAAAACCGAAACAGATACCGAAAATGACAATTTTTAAAAAATATTTATATTTTTATATAGAATTGTATTGTAGTCAACTTTTATTTAATATCTTCAGAATCAATTAATACGAATTTATTGTTGGCCATTATTGGCACCTTTAGTGCAAAAAAGGTACAGAAAAATGCAGTCTGCAGGCTCTAACCATCTCTTGTATCATGTCTGCAATCTCTTACTTAAACTTAAACACACTTCTAATAGTATTAACAAAATTTCCATTCGGTGCACCTCTAGCAGACATGATACAAGGAGATCACCAGTGCCCGTCACATGCAGCCTGCCCGTGCCCAGCAGCCTCACTAGTGCCTGTGCCCAGCAGCCTCACCAGTGCCCATATGCAGCCTGCCTGTGTCCAGCAGCCTCACCTGTTTCCGTCATATGCAGCCTTGCCAGTGCCCATCACATGCAGCCTCACCAGCGCCCAGCAGCCTCACTAGAGCCTGTGCCCAGCAGCCTCACCAGTGCCCATCATATGCAGCCTGCCTGTGCCCAGCAGCCTCATCTGTTCCCATCATGTGCAGCCTTACCAGTGCCCGTCATATACAGCCTGCCAGTGCCCGTCATATGCAGCCTGCCAGTGCCCGTCATATGCAGCCTGCCAGTGCCCAGCAGCCCCACCAGTGCCCGTCATATGCAGCCTGCCAGTGCCCAGCAGTCCCACCAGTGCCCATCATATGCAGCCTGCCAGTGCCCAGCAGTCCCACCAGTGCCCGTCATATGCAGCCTGCCAGTGCCCAGCAACCCCACCAGTGCCCGTCATATGCAGCCTGCCAGTGCCCGTCATATGCAGCCTGCCAGTGCCCAGCAGTCCCACCAGTGCCCATCATATGCAGCCTGCCAGTGCCCAGCAGTCCCACCAGTGCCCATCATATGCAGCCTGCCAGTGCTCAGCAGCCCCACCAGTGCCCGTCATATGCAGCCTGCCAGTGCCCATCATATGCAGCATGCCAGTGCCCAGCAGCCTCACCACTGCCCCTCATATGCAGCCCACCAGTGCCCGTCATATGCAGCCTGCCAGTGCCCATCATATGCAGCATGCCTGTGCCCGCATCAGCGGCGATCTCCGTGTGTCACAGAGCTGGATTTGAATTGCCCAGGCCGCAGTAACAATGTCCCGCCTCCTGTAATCACGTCACGCTGATTCAATGTCCCACCAATGGATCAGTGTGCCCTCTATCACAGGAGGCGGGACACTGTTACTGCGGCTGGGCAATTCATATATACAAACATACACATGCATATATATTATATTATATATACACACACACACACACACACACACACAGGTCCATAAATATTTGGACACAGGCACAATTTTCATACTTTTGGCTCTGTATGCCACCAGAATAAAGTTAAAATGAAACAATCCAAACTAATTTGAAGTGCAGACTTTCAGCTTTAATTCAAGTGGTTTAACATAAAAATCAAGAACAAATTTTAGGAACTGCAACCATTTTTATACACAGTTCCCCCCGTTTTCAGGGGCTCAAATGTAATTAGACATATGAATATAATCATAAATAAAAACGCTTTTTACTGGCAATGACGGTCTGAAGTCTGGAACCCATTGACATTACCAAAGACAGGGTTTCCTCCTTTCTGATGCTTTGCCAGGTTAACTGCAGCTGTCTTCAGTTGTTCTTTATGGGTCTTTCTGCCTTTAGTTTTGCCTTCAGCAAGTGAAATGCATGCTCAATTGGGTTGATCTCAAATGAATGACTGGGCCATTGCAGAATATTCCACTTTTCCCTTCAAAAGCTCCTGGGTTGCTTTTGCAGTGGGTTTTGGATAATTGTCCATCTGTACTGTGAAGCGCCGTCCAATCAACTTTGCTGCATTTGGCTGAATCTGGGCTGACAGTACATCTCTAAACACTGCAGAATTCATCCGGCTGCTTCCGTCACATCATCAATAAACACCAATGACCCAGTGCCACTGGAAGCCATGCATGCCCATGCCATCACTGGTCCTCCACCATGTTTTACAGATGATGTTGTGTACTTTGGATCATGAGCTGTTCCAAGCCTTCTCCACACTTTGTTCTTCACGTCATTCTGGTACGGATTAATCTTAGTTTCATCCGTCCAAAGAATGCTTTTCCAGAACCGGTCTGGCCTTTTTAGATGTTTTTTGGCAAAGTCTAATTTGGCTTTTCTATTCTTCAGGCTTATAATTGGTTAGCACCTTGTGGTGAACCCTCTGTATTTGTTCTCGTGAAGTCTTCTCATGATTGTAGACTTTGACAAGGATACGCCCACCTCCTGAAGAGTGTCCTTCACTTGTCTGGATGTTGTGAATGGGTTTTTCTTTACAATATAGAGGATCCTGCGATCATCCACCACTGTTGACTTCCAGGGACACCCAGGGCGTTTTTTATGTTGCTGAGCTCACTAGTGAGTTCTTCTTTCCTCTGAATGTACCAAACTGTTGATTTGGCCACTCCCAATGTTGCTGTTATTTCTCTGATGGACTGGTTTCATTTTTGAAGCCTTACAATGGCCTGTTTCAATTGCATGGACAGCTCCTTGATGTAGGTTCACAGCAATATATTCGAAATGCAAATACCACACCTAGAATCAACTCCAAACCTTTTATCTGCTTAATTGATGAATTAATAATGAAGGAGTAGCCCACACCTGGCCATGAACAGCTTTTGATTCAAATGTCCAATAACTTTTGGCCCCTTAAAAAAGGGGGTGGCTATTCTTAAGAGCTGTAATTCCTAAACCCTTCCTTTGATTTGGATGTACATACCCTCAAATGAAACCTGAGAATGTGCACTTTCAACCTATATCCATTATAGAACTATAGCTTGAATATATATGGACCCAGGTGTGTGTGTGTGTGTGTGTGTGTGTGTGTGTGTGTGTGTGTGTGTATATGTATATATATATATATATATATTATATATATATATATATATATATATATATATATATATATATATATATTTTTTTTTTTTTTTTATTATTATTACATTCCCACCAGTCCCTGCCCTCAAGGAGCTTACAATCTAAGGTCCTTAACTTACATTCACACATACACATACTAGAGTCAATTTTAGAAAGTATCCAATTAACCTACCAGCATATCTTTGGGGTGTGGAAGGACACTGGAGTACCCGGATGAAACTCATGCCGACACAGGGAGAACATGCAGACTCCAGGCAGGTATTGTCATGGTTGGGATTCGAACTGATGACCCTAGTGCTGCTAGGCAGAAGTGCTAACCACTTAGCCAATGTGGAGATTTCCCTTCACTCGCTGTCCTGTACACAAAACAGGAAGAGAGGAAATCTCTCCAAAGAACACTTCATTTTAGGTAACTGTCACTGGAACAAATGTCCCCAATGAGAAATGTCCTCTCTATTCATGTTCTGTGAACAACTCACAATTCTGAATTTTCTTGCATTTTCAGTCCTGGTGACAATGGTGCTAAGGACAATCAGAGAGAGCACACCTCTTTAGCAAAGTCAAAGACAGAAATTAAAATCTGACAGGTTCAAATCCCTCATCATTCTATTGCTTTACATGCATTTAACACAGAATGTGTAAAATGAATGTACTAGGAGTTAGAACAACAAGAGTGGATGTGTACACACTGCATTTCAATATGCATATTGATCACAAGAAAAATAAAGCGTGATGTAATTTGTCACAGCTATGTACAGCTACGTAGATTACCTCAGCAAGGAACTAATCACCGTCAATTTCTGAGTGCACTGATCGCATGATTGAAACCATCCAAAATGGTTGTTCGAAAATCTAAGAACTTATCAGTCCTAACACATATGTATTTGTACTTGCCAAGCATGCCATGCCAAATGTTACAGACCTAGATTAGTTTACTTTGACCTCACGGTATTCAATAATTTAGAAGTTTCTGGACAGCCAGACACCGTGAAAGAGATCCCATGGCTGTACATACAAAACATTCATTTGCTTCAGCAAAAATATCCAAATTAAATTGCTAAACAGACAATATAAGGCCTTCCCGGTGGGATGTGCAGTTCAATATTGTCTACCAGATTACATTCACATGAATTGCAGAATACTCTCAGCTCCAGGGGGCTGGCAGGGACTTCAAAACAAAACATCTGCAAGGTCTAAGCAGATCAGTCAGGGGTAAATTGGTAACAGTGGACATAAAAGAAGGGAGGGAAAGTGTATGTGTAGACAAGCTGCTGGAGTGTATGAGGCTCTGCAGGAAATGTAACAGCAGTGGTGTCAAGTTTAATCCCTCGCAGCTGCTTTATCTTGAGGGGATTGCTTTAGCTATTTAGTACCTGCAGTTAGGGCAAATCCCTGCTAAAGAGGGAATCAAAGCACCATTATTAAATAGCTGATTAGATGGGTCAGAATCAACACTACATAAACGCTTCAGCATGTACACATTTACCAACTGAATAGGACACCATTCCTAATCTTTACACAGAAGAGTAAACAAACTGAAAAGCATGGCTTGTATTATATCATACTGTATTTTCTGTCAGCCCACCAAAAACAGAGATTTCAAATTTGAAGGGATGCAGATGGGAACGTCTTTCACTGGCTTCTCACATTTCTTAAGGTAAATTCCTGTACAAGAAAACTTAAGTCTCCCCACCTGCCAAGGCCATACAGAGCCAGTAGTACTCTGGTTTCTTTATTTTCATTTACCAATAATACAGCAGAAATAGGGAGACTCCATGTACAGATTTTCATAATAGCATTTATGGGGGGGGGGGGGGGCATTGTCATCATTGTGTTTATCTAGCTGCTAGAGCTTCTGAGAGATCCAAGATGCCATATGCCGATTCAAACCAATAAATTGCACCTAAAGCTAAAATTTCAAGGGATAAAAACATGGGAGGAACATAGATCTCTCATTCTCAAAATGGTAGCTTACAGAAAACAAAAAGTTCTGAAGCGCTAAAACTGGCAGTCATTAGAAACTTTTGTCATGTCATAACAATTATGCAAGGAATAGCTGGACACCAGTGTGGCTGCAAACTTCTGGAAGAAAAGTAGACAACAAAAATAAACAAAAATGCAACGCTTAATGGGACCAGTAGTAAAGAACTATTGCTGATGGTATAATCAATAAAGTTCATTTATTGGATGCATGCCGAGATTTGAAATTGAAAACAACTGTCAATGAAAAAAATGAGATGATAAAAGTATTAGACTTCATAAGCACAACTCATTATCATGGTTGAAGTAATCCGAAAATTAGTATAATTACTATAAAGTCTTTGATAAAGCGCAGGAGCCTGAAACATGTAAGTCACGGTCGCCACGGCTACTTTGAGCTTGCGATCCGCCTAGCTTCCTGGTACTCCTCGTTTCCGGCCCTGACCCTGCCTCCCGGCTTCCGCTTCAGTGCGCGCCAGGTCGTTCAGAGGCGTGATCTACAATACACCTCCTGGATCACAGCGAGTCTGATATCCGGAATACAGCCACTAAGTGCACCTTCTGCCGCGTACACACGACCGGACGGCATACTTTGCCCGGCGGACTTTTCGACGGACTTTCCAAATGAACGGACTTGCCTACACACGATCAACCAAAATCTGACGGATTCGTACGTTATGACGTACGACCGGACTAAAACAAGGAAGTTCATAGCCAGTAGCCAATAGCTGCCCTAGCATCGGTTTTTGTCCGTCGGACTAGCATACAGACGAGCGGACTTTTCGACCGGACTCGAGACCGTCGGATAGATTTGAAACATGTTGCAACACACTTGCTGACATTAACCCCTTGTCATCTGGAAGTCATGGTGGTATCGTATATACTAATTTTCGGATTACTTCAACCATGATAAGGAGTTGTGCTTATGAAGTCTAATAATTTTATCATATCATTTTTTGACAGTTTTTAATTTCAAATCTTAGCATGCATCCAGTAAATTAACTTTATTGATTATACCATCAGCAATAGTTCTTTATTATTGGTCCCATTGAGCGGTGCATTTTTGTTTTTTGTTTTTTTCAAAATGCTAGCTGCCTGGCTCTCATGATGAAGCAGCAGCTTCAATACTCTTCCAGACCAAGTTCCAATTCAGGGACTTTGAAAATGACTGACTTCAGAGACCTTTTTCTGAAGAAGGGCAGCAAAGACAGTCCTTTCATGAAGATTATTAAAACAAAGATAAACCCTAAATGAATGTAATAACTGGCTGGTTAGGTGGTTTGATGGGTTAGGGCTGCACAACCATTTTAGATGTATCCTAATTTTAGCAGATAATCCATATAAAGTTCAATTACATTCTGTGGGTTATCCCTTTCCCCTTTCTCTGCTCCAGATCCTGCCAAGTTTTATGTCTAGGGGTAGTCTGTGACTAACAGACATGTCTTGCCAATTCATTTTAGGGGAGAAAAGGGCAGTTAGGAATCAGCTGAGCAAATCCAATCTGGCTAATGATCTCTAGAGAAAAGACCATCACCATGGGTACCTACACATCGAACAGACGCGTCTTTGCAGGTGGTACAAGTACTCAAATCGATGTACTAGATTCATTAAGTCAGATTCTTCCATCAAATGTACTTTTCCACCATGAATCGGTAGTAAACCAAAAAAAAAAAAATTGGGCTCTTGCAGTATATTGTCATAATGTGCTAGTATGCACCACATAAAAGCACATTAAGACAGACTTGCCTTGAAACAAAGCCCTCCAGCAGTAAGCTGTCAGTTTCCGGGGCTTCCATCTTTACCCAGTCATCCATCTAGGTTGTTGTACTCCGGCTGTTTGAACGGCCAAGCAACAATGACATCACACATGCGTATGGGAGTCACGGCTGCGGCAGAGTTTAGGATGGACTATCTATTCAGAGGGCAGTTTGCATGCGTCAGTGATATTACCGGCTGCTACGAAAGTATATACGCTATATTGTCAAAAATATTGGGACGCATGAACTTTAATGGCATCCCAGTCTTAGTCCGCAGGGTTCAATATTGAGTTGGCCCACCCTTCGCAGCTAGAACAGCTTTAACTCTTTTGGGAGTTTGTCCACAAGGTTTAATAGTGTGTCTATGGAAATGTTTGACAATTCTTCCAGAAGTGCATTTTTGAGGTCTGGCACTGATGTTGGACGAGAAGGCCTGGCTCACAGTCAGCGCTCTAATTCATGTTCTATTGGGTTGAGGTCAGGACACTGTGCAGGTCAGTCAAGGTCCTCCACCCCAAACTCGGTCACCCATGTCTTTACGGACCTTGCTTTGTGCACTAGTGCGCAATCATGTTAAAAAAGGAAGGGTCACCCCAAACTGTTTCCACAAAGTTGAGATCATGAAATTGTCCAAAATGTCTTAGTATGTTGACGCCTTAAGAATTTCCTTCACTGGAACTAGGGGGCCAAGCTCACACCATAATCCCCCATCTACCAAATGATTTGGACCAGTGCACAAAGCATGGTCCATAAAGACATGGAAGGGCCAACTCAATATTGAACCCTACAGACTAAGACTGGGATGCCATTAAAGTACATGTGCATGTAAAGGCAGGTGTCGCAATCCTTTTGACAATATAGTGCATCTCTTAAACATTGCACATGCATCAAGTAGACTTTATTTTAGCTTTAGACACTGGACCTTTGTGAAGCCTCCGACACCCAGGCTGAGGAAGGTATAGGCTGAAAGGCCACGAAAGTGCTTGATGAGGATTCTGCCTTATAAACTTGGGGGTGCACACAGATATTTCTAAAACAGAACCCTTGGTGAAGGTTCTGCCTTATAAATACTCTGGGATGCATATAGATAACAAATTAGACTGGGTTAGGAGCAGTGAGGTACTCTACAGGAAGGGCCAGGGTTGCCTTTATTTTTTGAGGATCTTTCAACGTCTGCCGGAAAATACTAAGGATGTTTTATGAGTCCACGGTGGCCAGTGCTCTCTTCTATGCGAGGGTATGCTGGGGAAGCAGGTTGAGGGTGACAGACACAAACAGATGCTGTTCATAGTATGCTCCATCTTGGACAACTCCTCCCATCCTCTCCACAATGCACTGGTCAGTCTGAGGAATACTTTCAGTGTTAGACCCCATACACAATATTAGATTTTCTGCAGATTCTTGTCTTCAGATTTACCAAAACCATATAATATGAGGTCAAACCTTAAGAGAGTTTAAATTTGTATGGAATCAGGCAGGCCCTTGCAATACATGGTTTAGGTAAATCAACAAAAGTTGTATAGTGTGTATGGGGTCTTAGATTATTACAATCTTCATGCACCACAGGAGATCATTTCTACCTATGGCCAATAAACAATAGAATTCTTCCCTTGAGTGTAGAAATTAGGAGTAATAAATTGGACTTTGGATTCAGATTTTTTTTTGTTACATTTATATAATGTTAAGAAAGGGTAAGGTGGGTGTAATAATTTTTGGTGCAATAATCTAGGATAGATGTAATATCTGTAGTAATCTGATGTTCCTGCTACTGTTTAACTGCTGTTTAGTGTTTTAATGGGATTGTATATTAATTACCGTACCGTAATTAACCACTTGCCGACCGGGCCATAGCCAAAAGACAGCTACAGCGCGGACAGCTTATTCTTGGTGGACGTCCGTGGGATGTCCTCCCAGAATGTTGCTCCCGCGCACCCCCTGGGGCATGCACCTAGAAACATCCGTGACTGCCGGGTCCTCCGGACCAGGCGCATCACGGATCACTGTAAATAGCCGCTGATAGCAGGCGTTTACCATGTGATCATTCTGTCAAATGACAGAGCGATCACTTGTAAACAAACAGGCGTCACGTCATGACGCCGGTTCCTCCCTCCCCTCTCTGTACCGATCTGTACAGTGCGAGGGGAGAGGGGGAGAGATTGCAGCAGCGCTGTGGGCTGGATGTGTAGTGCCCACAGCGCTGCTCAGTGCCCATAATCTGCAATACTCTGCCACACTGTGCCAATACTCTGCAACACTGTGCCAATACTCTGCAACACTGTGCCAATACTCTGCAACACCGTGCAACACTGCAACACTCTGCCAATACTCTGCAACACTGCAATACTCTGGCAAAACTCTGCCAATACTCACCAATAAATTTTAACAGAAACAAAGAATTTTAATTTTTTTTTAACCAAATTTTCAGTCTTTTATTTTTATAGCGCAAAAAATAAAAAACCCAGCGGTGATTAAATACCACCAAAAGAAAGCTCTATTTGTGTGAAAAAAAGGACCAAAATTTCATATGAGTACAATGTTGCATGACTGAGTAATTGTCATTCAAAGTGTGAGAGCACCGAAAGCTGAAAATTGGACTGGTTAGGAAGGGGGTTTAAGTGCCCAGCGGTCAAGTGGTTAATGATTTGGTTTCAATATTATATCATTTTAATTCAGGGATAATTCTTTGTATTGTATTTGTTGTCTTTACTTTTTTTTGTGTACTGAGAGCAACTGTAACTTGATATTTCCCTAGGGGATCATAAAAGTATTTTGATTTTGCCTTAAAGCCCAACTCTGGACAAATAAAAAACGATCCCTTGCAGTGGGGATGTGCCTGCATTGCAAGGGTAACTTGTTCTAGGATGAAAAAAAATAAAAATAAAAAATTTACTTACCCAATCAACTGCTCCTCCTAGCAGTTAGACCGGTCCTTTTACCTTCTTCTCCCCTGTGCTCCAACAGTCTAGGCTCCCGGCGCTGAGGAATAGTTCACTGCCAGAGCATGAGGAAGCGGAGGATCGGGTAAGTAAAACTGTTTCTCTTCTCCCCTAGAATAAATTAGCCATAAACCCTTGCAATGTGGGTGCAGCCCCACTGCAAGGGATATTTTTTTTGTTGCCCAGAGTTGGGCTTTAACTGCTAATTGAACAAACTGGCAAGTATGGTTTTAGTAGCAACTCTACATCTGCAGGATGTTCAATAAGGAAACTAGAACAGGAAACAGGAACTCTCTAATACAATTTTCCAGACTACTTTTTTTACCTGGACGATATCCATGTTCGATGCAAAGCTTTCTAGTTTTTACTTGGATAACTGAAAACACAAAAAATGCTTTACAAATTATAAAGACAGACCATACCTTTTTCCAGACAAACTATCAAAAGAATGCAAATCCAAAATCTCTGATAAATCCACTCTGTAAAACAAAGAGATATCCTATCAGTAATGGGAACTATCCATAAAGTTATGACTTATAAACCACTCCTACTAAGAGGGCTTTTATCTCTTACCAGAATCCTCAATGAACCAAATTCACAATAAACATCTACATTTTTACAACTGATGCTCCTAATGTGTCATCTTGTCTCATCATGTCTGTATGTTAATCTGAAAGTGTCTTCAATGGTAAAAATGTGCAGTCCAAGTATTGAGTCCAATCTGGCTTCATATTTTCTACTATTTAAGCAATACACTGCAACTTATAGTTAAAAGTAATGAATTGATATGCAAAAAGAATGGAGGACAAATATCAGATGCTATGTCATACATAAAGCAATACATTGTCAAAAAAACTAACTTTTTGTAAGGTTTTGTATGTCGTGAATGGAGCTCTGAATGCATTATGGGAACTAGAAAATATCAAATATGACATGCACTTTTTGTGAACAGTACTGAACCACATTACTTTTCCATACAAATGCTAAATTCACATATGTAATTTACACACACAAAAGGGAATTTACTAAGACTGGAGCAGGCAGAACCTGAAGAAGCTGTGGATGGCATCTGATCAGCTTCTAGCTTTCATTTTAAAAGCCTAACTAAATAAGCTGAAGATAGAAGCTGGTTGGTTGCCATGCACAGCTGCTTCAGATTCTGGCTACTCCGGTTTTGATAAATTTCCTTTCAGAGCATTTTCTTTTTTACATAATGCTAATTTTCTTAATTACATTAAGTGTAATGCACAAATATAGACTGTCTATACAGTGCCACCTAGTGGGCATATACAGTGCTGCAGTTTCATGGTATTTTTTGGGATACTTTGTAACCACCAAACCCACACTTGCAACTATGGAGAGCCCCGCAAACACCTTTTTCCCCCCTTTTTAATATGTCAGTATATAAGTGTACTCATATTAAATATTAAATGCATTTCACAAATTAATAATATAACATGCTCATATATGAAAACCAATATTCCAATCATATAGCATTCCTAAATAATATTTATCAAACACATTACTAGCTTAACATAAAACAAGATGAGATATTTATTTTGTTCTTTTCAAAACCTAATAACTATGCAGGCTTCCTTAATATGGCAGCTTGGTGAGAAATAATAATGAAGTAAAGAGTAGAAGACCATAACAAACATACAAATCTCGGTCCACTGGACTCAGTAAGGGCTGAATTGAGATAAGCATGGAGACTATTTGAGTAGCTTCATTAGAGCTCCTGGGCTCTCGAGTGCAGATAAAGGGGGAAGTACAACGTATTTTTAGTGAGTTATTAATAAAGTGTTTACCTTTACAATTTTAATGTAGCTTTCACATTTTAAAAGAGAAGCCCATCTTTCTGACCATGTTTCATGTTACACCCATATTTAGGGTATAATCTGAAACATGGTCTCAGTATCTATAGACTAAAAATACTGTGCTAAATAAAGTATTTATAGTGCAAAGATTAGTATAATACCAACAAAGCTTTTTAACACTGAAAAATAAATACAAAGCATATAAAAGTGAAAAAATGTCCACATCCAAGTCCATGTGATGATCCCTTTCTTCACTCTCACATTCTCAAATATGACAGTGCCTTGAGAATGTCACATTTGACACATTCTGGAAATTTTATAGATAGGCAACTCCTATCCCCATTTTGATTAGTGGTTCCAACAAGTGGATAATTTTTTCACTTTTATAGGTTTTGTATTTTTAAGTGTTAAATAGCTTGTTTGGTATTACACTAATCTTTGCACTATAATTACTTTGTTTACCGTAGCACAGTATTTTTAGTTTTTTGTGACTAAGTTGATATCACTTAGAGTGCATGCAGCTGATTTTCAGAACTATATTTGACTGGTTTATTTAAGATTGTGGGGAGGGGGGAGAGGGGGGGAGAGGGGGGGAGAGGGAGAGGGAGAGAGAGCTATCGATATCTATATATATCTCTACACACACACACACACACACAGTAGGTGTATACACATACATATACACACACTCCCAAGAACAAACATTTAATATTTTGCAGCTGACCAGCCCCTTAGATGTGGCGATGGTGGTAATTGCACCCTCTACATAGATACAGCACAGTGGTTGAATGTAACCACCGTAGGGCAGAACTTGTGTTAGTCACCATGAGAACATTATAAAAAAATAAAACAAATGCAGTTACCACATATAAGGCCTGGTAGGCTGCAATATTATGTCAGTTTTGTTTTTGGGTTTAGATATGCTGCAAAGTGTCTCTAAAGTTAAAAAGTTTTTTACCCTAATGCATTCTCTGCATTAAGGTAAAAAAACAACCCACTAACTGCCGCCCCCCCCCCCCCCCCCCCAAACAATTACCTGAGAGTCTAGTCTCCCTCTCTTTTCCTCTTCTCACAGTCTACACTTATACAGGATTTGACTGACAGCAGCAGGAACCAATAGTTCCTGCTGCTGTCAGTCAAATCCTGGGAGGAGAGCACAGCGAATGTGGCTGAGCCACGCTGTGTGTGTCCATGGACACACACAGACAGACCAGCTCGAGAGAGCACCCGCAGGAGTGTCCCCACAGCAAATGGCTTGCTATGGGGGAACTCAAAGAAGAGGAAGAGCAGACAGCGTCCGGCAGGGGACCAAAAAACGAGAAGGTAAGCCAGCACTTTGTGCAATATCCTTGCACATAGCAGGTAAATATAACATCTTTTTTATTTTAATAAAACAAAACAAAAAAAGGTTTAGTATGACTTTAATATATTTTGTGTTTCACTGCCTGTATTGTTTACCATTTAAACTGCAGTTTGTCTAATTAGAAAATTGCTTTTCACACAGCTTGCACTTCTAAAATGCAGGGAGGATTCTATTGACACAGTACCATAATGAAACAGCAAGTACATTGATTTCAGGTTTTACAAAAGTCTCTAAAACAGCACAGAAGTGTGCCGTGTAAACTGACATGACAGCTATTCTTCAAACTGACACAAACTCAGGAAAGTCCTGCTAAGGAGGGTTTCTTATTTATCAGTCAGTGGTAATTACTGACCATAAAAATGCAGCATTCCCAGGATTAAAGTCCGTGTAAAGTGAAGTAGCAGTCTAAAACAAATCAGCTCTTCAAACTGCATAATGTAAGGTGCTTAATGCTTCCACACAAAGGGTAAAGATTTAAATTCCTGCCTTTAAAATACATTTTTGAATTCATACAACTGTTTAGATTTCTATTCTAAACCTTTATCTCTTAACCTCATGTATATGTGAGTGGTAGCAAACAGAATCCACTTACAAAAAGCAGAAAACCCTTGGGGGAATGATGTCAAAACATCCAGTGTATGATCTATCCGCAGCACTGTGGCCAACGATTTGAAGGCAAGCTGCATTCACACCAATTGGTACAATAAAGGGAAAAATAATAAAATACAAGCTCTTGTAAGCAGAGCTATGCTGCCTATTTTGCATGTGCACTTACTTAGAGAAGCACATTCTTCTTATCAAAAATTAATTCAGCTAGACAGTCGAAATAGACCTACTGGCCTCTGAAAGGGCTGAAAAGGCCCTGCGGTGGACTAAGCACAGGTTTTACTCTTGTGCGAACAAGCCTGGCACAATGTTGGCCAGGAAGCCTAATGCGAAAACCCACGCTCACAAACCCATCCGCTCCGCTAACGGGGACCTCACCTCTGATCCAAAGTCTCTAAGGCTTTTGCCCGATTTCTGGCTTCTCTCTATAGTAAATCCTCCCCCCTTTCCTCTTGACCTAGTGGAAGATTTTTTCCGTGACCTTCACCTTTCACCTCTCTCTTCAGCAGCCCACACCACCCTTAAAGGGTTACTTCCACTGTGCAGTTTGTTTTGCACAGAGTGGCCCTGATCCTCCTCTTCTGGGGTCCCTCAGCGGCGCTAGTAGCTCCTCCCTGTATCGAGTGCCCTGTCAAAGAAGCACTCTCCAATGGGACACCCATGTGGGCACGTTCCCGAGTCCTGCTTTTGCGTCTATTGACACAGAAAGCAGGACTTGGTCCCGCCCCCCGCGTCACTGGATTTGATTGACAGCAGCAGGAGCCAATGGCTGCACTGCTATCAATCTATCCAATCAGCACACGAGACACCAGCTAAAGCTGGTGTGCTTGTCCCCGGGGAAAAGAAAACTGGGTTCAGGTAAGTAAAACGGGGGCACTGCAGGGCTGCAGCACTACAGGTTTTTCACCTTAATGCATTAAGGTGAAAAACCACGAGGGTTTACAACCCCATTAATGCAGACATCTCCTTTGAGGTGGCTCAGGCCATGAAGGGTATTTGTCTCTCGAAGGCTCCGGGTCCGGATGGATTCACCGGCCTGTACTACCATAAACTCTCCTCTCTTCTGCTCCCTCACGGCCTACTTCAACTGTATGAAGCAAGGAATGTTGCCTTTCTCTGACTCCCTATGGGCACATATCTCCATGATTCCCAAGACTAATGAGGAGACCCATGAGCCTTAGGCCTTCCGCCCAATCTCACTGTTGAACGAGGATATGAAGCTCTTGGAAAAAATGTTGTGCTCCCGCATCAATAAGTACTTACATTCCCTGGTGCATAGAGATCAGGTCGGCTTTGTGCCTGGCCGTTAGGCGGGGGACAATGTTCGGAAAGTAGTTCATCTGATCACACTGCTACACCAAAGCAAAATCCCAGGATTCCTCCTGTCGCCTATTTATAAAGCCTTTGATTTCCTCTCGTGGGACTGTCTGCGATATGTACTACAGCAATAGGGTTTCAGGAATTGATTCTTTCATGGCTGACCGCCCTCTACTTGACCCCTGCGGCAGCTGTTCGTTATGCAGGCTGCCTCTCGCCCATGTTTCCCATATTTAGAGGAACAAGACAGGGGCGTTCCCTGTTCCCTTGAACCCCTGGCTATTGCCCTTAGGATAGACCCCAATGTCAACGGCATCCCCTATGCAGGTGAATGCTATAAACCAAGTATGTTTGCAAATGACGCCCTTCTGACCCTCACCAACCCAATTGTCACCTTACCCAACCTTCAGGCTCTCTTGGCCCACTTTGCTGTTATCTCTGGACTCCAAATTAATCCACACAAATCGTCCGCTCTGATCATCACTCTCCCAGACTCCCTGGCATCGCACCTCCTATCTGTTTTCCCATACTGTTGGGCCAGCTACTCATTGGACTATTTGGGAATCAAGCTGACATCCTCTTATGCCTTCCTATTCCCTGCCAACTTTTACCCTCTTCTGCATACTATCACTGCGCTTATAGCCTCTTGGCGCTTCCCTACATTGTCCTGGATTGGCCGTATTCACCCAGTCAAGACAACCACTCTCCCAAAGATCCTTTATTTTTTTCAGGACCCTGCCTGTTCAAGTCCCGGCGTTCTACTTGCATCTCCTCCAGAACAGACTCCTCTCTTTCATTTGGACCCACAAGCATCCAAGGGTCTCCCACGCTACTCTATATGTCCATAGACTGCGAGTCGAACTGGGGGTTCCAAACATTGCTAAATACTATCAAGTGGCACAAATCTCTCAACTTACCATGTTTCACAGCTCGTCTGACATCCCTATTTGGGTCTTCTTGGAGGTTCCGAACTGCACACCGGTCCCCATTTCTGCCCTTTCGTGGCTTCCTACTAAGCTATGTCCCCCCTCTGTTAGCCCCCTAATGACACATAGCCTGAAACTATGGGACTTGGATACGGTATTCCGGCAAACTTATGTTGCCGTTTCTCCCACTGCTCCCCCTCCTGAACAACCCCATGTTTCCTCCCGGCTTAGAACAACCACATGTTTTCTCGTGGTGGCCCGTCCATGGGTTCTTGCAGGTCCGACATTTTCTCGGATCTCGCACCTTCCCTTCCTGGTCCTCGATCCAAGAGACCCATGCAGTGTCTTCAATCAAATTCTTTCGCTATATTCAGCTGCGGCATTGGATCACCTCCCTTCACCGCCATGACACTTTCCCATATCAAAAAAACGCCTTCCAACATACTTGCCTGCACTCCCCAGGTGCCTCTGGCACCATCTCTAATTATATATTCTTCCATCAACTCCAGCAGCGCCTCTGCTTCCCTCTCCTATGTGCTCAAGTGGGAGTGAGACCTATCCCTAACTGACATTGCAGATTGGAGGAAGGCCTGGTCTAGCATAGCAAAGTGCCCCTTCAATACGGCTTTGCTGGAGGCAGCCTATAAGGACCTCCTTTGATGGTATTGGGTCCCAGCTTGCATTGCCAACTCAAATCCATCTCATAGTGATAGATGCTTCCGTGGCTGCGGTCAGAAAGGAGACAAAATCCATATTTGGTGGTTCTGTCCCTGCTTTTTTGGATTCTGGTCAAAGGTTTTCAGGCTTCTGTTTACCCTTTTTCATGTACCCATCTGCAAGGATGCCAAACTAGCATTGCCCCATTGTCCGATCTCGGGCATGTTTTCCCATCAGCAGAAATTGCCCACCTACCTATTCATAACTGCTAAATGTACAATAGCAAAGGCCTGGAAGAAAACGACTGTTACGTTCGCAGAGGAGAAGAGCACCTTGACGACCCTCATAATCCACGAAAAAATTTCAAGTATCCATAATGATACTCATGCTAAATTCCTTAAAGTGTGGACTCCATGGTGGTCTTCCTCCCTTCCAACCCTGCGCAAAACCAGCCTAGGCCTTCCAAACTAATCTTCCTCAACCACCAGCCTGGGGAACTCCCCTTCCTTTCCTCTGCTCCTCTCCTATGTTCTTACTTCTCTCATTAGCCCCCCTTTCCTCTCCGGACTTACTGTCCACCACTCTGTTCTTCTTTCCCTCTTTTTGCCTCCTGCTTTAATTAACAATCTCCCCCCCCCCCTTTTTTTTCGTTTTTGGTTAGGTTACCCCTCCTTTTCTTACCCAAGCCCCTGAGCCTTATGGCTCAGGCATTATGAATTGGTCCCCGACCTGGGTCGGCGGATTATGGTTTGTTAATAGTCTGAACTTTATGACACATATTTTTCTGTTTTCATGAAAATTCTGCATTGTGTCTAATGTTCATATCCCCTGCGTGGGAATTTTATATCTGTTCTTTCTTTATATGCTAATAAAAATCATTGTACCAGAAAAATTAATTCAGTTAGTTCACAGTTCAATAAGCTCAGGCTTAGTACAAACCTTGATCTTTGAGTTTCCAGAATTTTCACAAGTCCATTTATTGACCTATAAAATAGAGACAGACATGGAAATACAAGCAGACATAAGTTAGAAAAGATTACAAATATTTACCAGAGTTGAGAAATTGGTGCTTACTGGTCTGAAGCTTGAAAGATACACAGAATGTTATTCTACTGCAGTCAGGAGACACAATGGCTTGGCATCTCTGTCCTTTTTATGTACAAGCAGTTTTTGTGAACTGTTTACAAAACATCTACATCTAAGGCCCCTTTCACACTAGTGGACCGATTGGGTCCTCTATGAAGCAGTGGGTATCAATGGACATGTGTCTGTGGACACCCGCCGATATCCGATCCTGTCCACTAAACAGATGGATGGGCATCCATTCCTCATCTGCCTGGCAGATCAGATTGGATGGCAGTCGGGTATAAAAGGACAGGTGGTCTGTTTACATCTGACCGCCCATAGAGGAGAGCGGACTGTGTCCGCTCTGCATAAGCGAAGCAAACATGGACCAGCCACCCACCTGATCAGAGGGATCAGTGGACAGGGGCCTAAAGCATCCATAAATCCATAATGTACATGAGATAGCCATAGGTACACATTAAATACACTGAGCTAGCCATAGACATGAGAGGACAGTCAGAAGATCCAACCAACAAATAAAAGGTCCTTTTAGAGGAGCGTTCTGATCAGATCCACCTGTCAGTTTTTCAGAAAGATCTGAACAAAAACTCAAAGTTAGCCTATGGGCAGGCGGATGTAAACAGACATGCATCTGTTTACATTTTACTACCTCTGAGTGCATCTAGGTCCAAATGGATAAATGGATGCATGTCGGTTTAAATCAACCTACCCATGGATCATTACAAGATGCAGGAATACCTGAACGAACATGGATCTCACAAAAGGGACATTGCCAGGGGATCTGGCAACTGTCAGCGAAAATTATTCTAAAAAATTGTATCCCCACCCCCCACCACACAATGGATGAGCTGGGGATCGAACTTTCTGCAGAGGTTTGTCCATTACAGACATGCAATTTTTTTTTATTTCTCATTAGACAGATTGAACAATGGCATATCTATGAATAGTCTAAAGGTTCCCATACAGAACACAGGATGAAAGCTTGGAGGTCATATTTTAAGGGAACCTATTTTCGCAATCTACATTCTAAACTGCCAGAAGACAAGAAGAGTAGGCACCTAGAGGTGCCTTAGGCCTGCCTACATGCTACATAATCATATAGTCCACCCTGTACATCCATTAGAAAAAAAAAAGTACTAAGAGAAAACTTCCAAGTACACAATCCTATATCCATAGTTGATCCAGAGGAAGGCTTAAAAAAAAAAAAAAAAAAAAAAAAAAAAAAAAAACAACCAACACACACACACACAAAACAAAAACCCCCAACACTATAAAGCATTATTCATTTAGCTCAAGTGGGGAAAAAAATCCTTCCTGATCCCCCAAGAGGCAATTGGATATTTCTTGAATTAAGTACCTCTGCTGTTATTACCTAGTATTTTGTGAGTTTAAGAATCCATCTTTTTTAAAACAATCTACTGAAATGGCCAGAACTAGTTCTTGAAGGAGTCTATTCCACATTTTTACAACTCTTGCTGTGAAGAAGCATGTCTGTATGTGGAGGTTAAATCTCTTTTCCTCCAAATGTAGAGTGTCCTCTGTAATGACCTGAAAGTGAATAACTCTATACCAAGTTCACTATATGGACCCCATTATGTATTTATACATGTTGATATCCCCCCTTAATCTCAAGAGAGAATACATTCAGTTCAGCTAATCTTTCCTCATAGCTGATCTCCTCCATGCCTCATCTGTTTGGTTGCACTTTCTCCAGTTCTCCAATATCCTTTTTTTGTGAACTGGTGGCCAAAATTGAACTGCATATGCCAGATGAGGTTTATGAATGATTTTTTCAGGGGTAAAATGATGTCTCTCTTTCAGGAGTCTATACCTCTCTTAATACAAGAAAGGAATTTGATAGGTTCAGAAACTGCAGCTTGGCATTACATGCTATTATTAGGTCCATGAGTTAGCAGAACACCCAGATCCTTCTCCACCAATGACTCCCCCAGCTGTTCTCCTCCTACAGTGCATGTTTTAAGCCCCATGTGCATAACTTCGAACCACTTCCCGGCAGAAGGGCCTACATGGACGTCCTCCGGTTTCAGTGGTTATACGGGGATGATAGCCACTCGATCACTTCTGCAGGTGGGTGAAGAGGGTCCCACCCACCTCCCACCGCCTCCCGGAGAGAGAGAGAGAACTGACGTCATTTACCTCTCTCTGTAACCCTGGAATGACAAGTAGTTTGTCACTTCTGGTTCTGCACCTTTGTTTACCTGGCCACCAACAGCCAGGTAAGTAGCCGATGAGACCGATCTGTGTCTGATCGGCTATATGGGAGGCCAGAGGAGAGATTTGGGATCTAATAGACCCAAATCCCTCCATAAAGAGGACCTGTCACAGCCCATGCTATCACAAGGGATATTGTTTATCCCTTGCGATAGCAATAAAGTTGGGACAGAAAAAAAAAAAGAAAAGGTGTAAAAAAAAAAAAAAAAATTGTATAAAATAAAAAAAATTCCTGTCCCACCATGCTTACGCGCAAATGCGAACGCATAAGTTACTCCACGCATATGTAAACGGCAATCAAAATGCACATGTGAGGTATTGTCAAGAACATCGGAGCGAGAGCAATAATTCTAGCATCAGATTTCCTGTGCAACTTTAAACTTGTAACCTGTATAGGCGTTAAAAGCATCGCCTACGGAGAACTTTAAGCACTGTAGTTTGTCGCCATTCCAGGGGCAGACGCAATTTTTTTTTTTTTTTTATGAGAACTGACAATTTTTATTGATTTTTCAAAAAAAAGAAATTTCCATACAAGAAGACACGCTTTGTTGTAGAGAGAGTATACCTGGCAGGTATCAACATACATGTTGGCCAATGGTAAAATTCGGTGCAGACGTGCAAAGCTTACATCCATCGGCAATATGTAGAATTGTCAGGTTAATTACTGTAAGTAGTACACCAGAGTCCAGCCTGCAGAAGTGCATGTAAACGAATGGAAGAGGAGAAAAATATAATAAAAAGGTTAGGGAGAGTCAGAGAGAGGAGAAAGAAACAAGATAGAGTAGTGGAGGGGAAAGAATAAGAGAGGACAACCACCCGCCCCAAACGCTCCGCACCAGCTAGGAGGCACCAACCATAAGTGCAGACAGTCTCTGCGAGATCAAGGAATACGGACTATCAGTTTGTAGGAGTCTCCAACAGAACCCACGGCTCCCACACTCAATTATGTATATCAAGAGTGTTATTTAGTGAGGCTGTCAGGTACTCCATTCTTTTAACATCTCTGATCCTGGAGTGCAGCTGGAACAGTGAGGGGGGTTCCCTCTTTTTCCACCTCAGGGCCACCAAACACCGCGCTGCAGTTAGCACGTGGGCTAAAAGCTTTTTTGACAGTTTAGAGAAAGAGGGGGGTGGGAGGCCCAGAAGAAAAGTTTTCGGGTTGAAGGGCACCCCAGTACCAAAGATGGATTGAAGTAGGGAGTGTACTGTCTGCCAATAGGGGACGAGTAGAGGCCAGGGCCAATAAGTATGGTATAGAGTCCCCCTATCTTTACAACACCGCCAGCATTGGGGGTTGGCAGAGGGGTAGATGGAGTGGAGCAGGTCAGGGGTTTGGTACCAATGAAATAGAATCTTATATTGATATTCTTTATAAAGCGTACAGATGGAGCTCTTAGAAGCCTGCGACCATATGAGCTGCCACGTGTTCAGGGGTATAAATGGCGATAAATCCATGGTCAGGAGCTGATAAGTGCGAGAGATCATACCTTTAGGGGACGGGCCCTCTAGACATATTTTTTCAAATTCGGTTAGGGGGGGGAGAATTGCAGATTCGTTACCAAAGATTGCGCATAATGCCGTATTTGCAAGTAACTAAAAAAAGACTGTCTGGGTACATTAAAGGTGTCTTGCAGATCTTAAAAAGGATCTCAGGGTTCTGGTTCTGATGTCTACCAGTTGACCGTAGCGAAATAAGGCCTTATCCATCCAGAAGTGAGACATCTGCGAGGTCAAGCTATCCGGGATATTGGGTGTGAATAGGAATGAGGTGACCAGGGAGGAAGTGGTCATAAGCGGGTATATCCATTCTGCGCGCCACCATACCATGCGCAGAAGCGCCATTGGCCCTAATAGCTGTAGCCCAATAGAGGCTACATCAGAACGCCATAACATGGAATTCGGGTGGACGGGGGCCAACCATAATCTCTCAATTTCTGTCCATTGATTATAGGCATGAAGAGTGCCATAAGAGGCTAAAGGGCGTAACTGGGCAGCTAAATAAAACTTGGCTATGTTGGGGAACGCAAGGGCGCCTTGATTGCGGTGAGAGTACAGGACCGATCTAGCGATTATAGTTCCAGAAAAAATCTATCAGATCGCCTGGAGTTTCTTAAAGTGCGAGGTTGGGATGGGGATGGGCAGTGTCTCAAAAAAAAGGTATAAAAGTTTCGGTAGAATTGTCATCTTTATGGTCGCAAGGCAGCCAAAAAGAGATGGTTTTATAAATTTCCACTGTTGGCTTTATAGATTAATTAGATTAATTAAATGCTTGTGAGAGGGCCGATAGTGTCTGGTGGGATATATTGAGGGGGAGGGCTTCTGCCTTTGAGTTATTGATTTTGTATCCTGAGAGGGCACTGTACCAACCTAGCTCTATGTGTAGATTCGGGAGAGAAACATGGGGTTGCGTGAGGGTGAGGAGGACATCAACCGCAAATAAGGATATCTTAAAGTCTCTAATACGGGCTGGGATACCGTGGATGTTTGGGTTCTTTCTGATATTGGTTGCTAGGCGCTCAATACACAGGGCATATAGAAGAGGGGAAAGTGGACAGCCTTGTTGACTCCCATTGAAAATCTGGAAAGTAGAGAAAGAGGCAAACTGGGTTCGGACAAGGGCCCAGGGGGATGAGTATAGGTGAGTAATGGCTCGAAGGAAAGGGCCTTCAATACCAACCCGATGGAGTGTTGCAAACAGGAAGGGCCAGCTCAGCCTATCGAAGGTTTTTTCCGCATCTAAACTGAGAAGTATTGCTTCTGATCTGGTCCTGTTTGCAACCTCCACAAGGTCAATTACCCACCGAGTGTGATTCCCAGCCTGGCGAAGGGGAATAAATCCCACTTGATCCTCGTGGATTAGCAACGGCATGAAGTTGTTTAAACTATTTGCCAATAGCTTTGTGAAAATTTTTAAATCTGTATTGAGGAGTGCAAATCGGCCTATAGGTGGAGGATAGGGTGTGATCCTTTCCCAGCTTGGGGATCAGCGTAAGGAAGGAGGTCTGCATATCTCTCGGGATAGGTGTGTTGGATAGAAATGAGTTGAACAGGGTTGTTATGTGGGGAAGCAGAAGTGATAGAAAGGTTTGGTAGTAGAGGTATGGTAGGTCATCGAGCCCGGGAGCCTTGTTATTCGTTAAAGATTTGATTGTGTCAGTTACTTCCTCTTCTGTAATAGAGGAGTTGAGGCTAGTTAGGGCGGAGGAGGAGAGCATACAAAGTCGCTCGCTTGTGGAGTTGTCTTGCTAGAAGCGTATGTGGTTTATTGGCTTTGTGGTAGTAGGTCTGTCATAGCCTGAGCAGTGCTTTCTCTATCTTACCCAGGTCTATGTCTAGCAAGAGTCGACGGGCTGCATTAGCCTTTTCGTTTTAGGGCAGTGGAGAGTGATATGCACTGACCTCTGAAGACCGCCTTATGACCGTCCCACAGGGAGGAGGAAGAGACCTCTGGAGAGATGTTTTCTGCAAAATACAGCTTCAGGGTTTGTTCCAGTTCCACTCTGAACGGGTCATGCTCGAGTAAAAACTAATTTAAGCGCCAGTGACATGTACGAAAGGATCCCGGGGAGAGTGCAAGGGAGAGTTTAATCGGTTGTGGTCAGACCACAAAGTTGCTTGGATATCTGAGCCTGTACAGGCTCTCAGGGTTGGAGCATTGACAAAAAGTAGTCTAGTCGCAAGTGGGACTTGTGGGGATGGGAGTAAAAAGTGAATTGTTTAGCTGATGGGTAGGCGGTGCGCCAAGTATCGAATAGGGCATGCTTCCTGGTTAAATGGAGAAAGAGGGTGGATTTCCTATCGATGGCCGAGGGGGTTTTCCCATGCCCTACAGAGTGTTTATCAAGGCATGGGGAGAAGGCCGGTTTAAAATCCCCTCCGATGACCAGATATTGGTGGGGAGCCGCAAAGAGTCGTTTATACACTTTGGACAGAAAGGGGTTTTGGTTGGTGTTCGGGGCATAAATGTTACATAAAGTGAGGTTGGTTCCCTTCCAGGAGCCTCTAAGGATGAGATAGTGCCGTAGTGGATCTGAGTACAGAGATTGTAACTGGAAGGGGGAACCCTGCCTAAAGAGTATTGTTACCCCTGCTCGTTTGCGTGGGTTAGAGGCCAGGTATATTTGAGGGAAGTGTTTAAGGGCGAATGCCATGGTGCCGGTTTTAGCGAGATGTGTCTCTTGGATAAAAATTATGTCTGCTGTGGACTGCTTGAACTCTCGTAGAGCTGGGCTTTGCTTGATACTGGAGTTGAGGCCCTTCACATTTAGTGATAGTATGTCAATCATGGTGGGTAGAGTGGGAGGGGAGGTAGTAGGTTACCCAGCAGGCTTGGTGGAGTTCAGGGGGCCTACGGGTCGGTTTGCCGGGACGGTTTAGAAACGGAGATTCACGACCACGACGCAATTTTAAGACGTGACATGTTAGGAATCTATTTACTCAGCGGAACATCAACTTTCACATTATACAAAAAAATTAGGCTAACTTTAGTGTTTTGGTTTTTTTTAATTCATAAGTGTCGTTTTTCCAAAGAAATAGTGTTTAAAAAACCACTGCGCAAATATCATGTGACACAAAAAATTGCAACACCCACCATTTTATTCTATAGGGTCTCTGCTAAAAAAAATATATAAAAAAAGTAATTTTCAAGCAAAAAAAGCTGATTTTTACATGTAGGAGCAAAGTGTCAGGAATGGCCCGGATGGCAAGTGGTTAAATCCCATTTGCCACATTGCTGCCCAATTAAATAGTACATTGAAATCAGCCTGTAAATTGGAGACATCCTGTAAAGACGTTATTCCACTGCAAAGCTTGGTGTCATCTGCAAACACTGAAATCATTTATAAATAGTCCCAACATTGAACCTTGGGGTACAACATGAACAACCTTAGAACATTCAGAGTATGAATCATTAATTACTACTCTCTGAATACGGTCCTATACCCGTTTTTTCTATTAATTTAAAAACTGAAATTTCTAAGCCTATACACTTTTTGATATATATATATATATATTATATTTTATTTTATTTATCGGAAAAGGTATGTCTAGGATATATATCAGAAAAGGTATGTCTAGGATATATATCAGAAAAGGTATGTCTAGGACAGTTAGACAGTATTACAAACATAGTACAAACCACAAGCACCAACAGGGCCTCATAATGTACATGTCAAATATGCGTTCAACATTACTTCTCAGAGATTTAAACCCCTTTCATACTGAGGTGCTCAAAAACTGCCCATAAAACATTGGGATGTTTTTGCGCTTTTTTTTTAGTCACGTGACAACTGGACCTTCAAAAAAAAACAAGGCTGAAGGAAGGGAGGGAGATGGGGGGGGGGGGGGTCTGGGGGGGTGGTTGGAGGCAGCCTGAAGGTGGGACTCAGGGGCATCTGCTGATCAGCAAGTTATAATTCAAAGAGAGCTTTTCCCTCTCCAGAATAGACAAACAAATTTCACAGTGTCCAAGTTTTAGTGTACTTTATTTCTTCTACTTCACTGAGCCAGAGGCCAGTGTTTGGTGGCTGTGGATGCTTACAATTAGAGGGAAGGAGCCTATAGACTTTAACTTACACATTAGCCGTGTTTGGGAAACCATCAAACACTTTTGCAAAATCCAAGTACGCTTACAGATAGCTTAAACACCACCCCACAAGCAATGACAAAGCAATCAGTGCACAGTGAATACATTTACCTGACAACTGAATGTACTGCATTCAGGTCTTCAACAGATACTATATCAGTTTTGTTGATGAGTATCACATCGGCTAATGCTACCTGTCTGTTGGATAAAAATAGTTTTAGAAAGCAGCAGACAAACAACATTTGTACACATTTCACACAAGACATTAACCTGTTATACTACAATTGTCTTTTTTCCATATTGAACATATTGCTAGGTTTTATAAAGTTATCACACTGGTCATACTAAATAAAGTACATCATAACAGTCTATGAAAACATGCTACCATGCAACAAAATAACAAATATATAACAATAAACACTTTACCTGGCAGCTTCATTAATAAGGTCCCCAGGTTTTTCCTCTGTTAGATGCTAAACGAAACAAAAAAACTCTAAATGACAAACATGGCTTCATCAGATTACATAGGTTTAAAGTGCCAACAAAGAGCATAGAGCAAGCCATACATCATACAAATTTTTGTTCCTTCAAATCACAAGGAAATAAAAATTTCTTGATTCCCCTCATCAACACAGTCAGGGTTGATGGTGGAATCCCTCCTGCTGCACTATTATATTCTGACAGCAGGAGATTTCCCAGCCGTTAGAACACAATGATCACTGCCGGCGACTATAGTCCCCAGCAGTGCTCGCACGAAAAAAAAAACAAGCAGGTTAGTTTCATAGAGCTTCAATCCGTCTATGGCTGACCTAACATGTTTGTGTTCATGTAGGTCACAGAAAAATTGCTATTAGTATTGTGTAAACGCCTTAGACTGAAAAGAGGATATTTGCTGTAAGCTGCTGTTGTTAAAGTGCTGGCCTTACCATCACCATAACGTACATTTTGTATTTCTATAAATGTTTAAAATCCAAGTAAGCTGGAATGTTTCAGTGAGATGTATAAAAATAAAAGTGTGCATAATCATTACAGCTAAGGCAATTGGTAAGAGATCATACAGGGTTCCATTTGGTAATCACTCTTACTGAACAGTGGCGTCACCCAGAACTTTCCAGTAACAGCAATTGCGAGGGGTGTGTAAAGAAGACCACTACATTCAAGACTTAGACTGGCCATACAATATAAAATTTCCTTGTACTATTTTCCTAGTGCAAGGGCCTGCCTGACTGCATACCATATGAAAAAGTGTTTAGGTTGACCTCATATTATTTGGTGTGTCTTATTTACACACCCCTCACAGGTCTTATTTACACATCCCACCAGCTTTAGGGGCATTTCACACCAAAGAAACGCAGTCCGGATGCGTTCCAGATGCTTTTTTTGCATGTGCGTTTTTTGACGCATTTTTGACGCAGTCCAGTGCATTTTTCTCCCTCTTGTTTCTTAACTTGAAATAAGGACATGTGCGTTCCAGTGCATTTTTGATGCATCTTACAGCATTCCAGTAGCATCTACTGCAGGAAAAATGCAGCATGTTCTACTTTTTTTTTCTGGAACTGGAACGCACTGGAACTGCAAGCACTGTTGTGAACTATGCCATTGAAAACCATATAAAAACTACTTTCCATGCGTTTTTGATGCAGGAAAAAAAAAACGCACTGAATTGCATGTGGTGTGAACTTGCCATTAGACTCAGTGCAATCAGTACTTGGTAACAGAACTGGTCAGACACATCCCTCTTTTCCACTGCAATACAAGGACAGGTATGGTAAGGGCTGTGGCTGTTACTTATTTTTGGCATTATAGAGCACTGGACTGGAGAGCAGGAAGCAGCATCCATCCAAGTATGCCCTCAAGTATTTGAGAGCATTTACAAGTAAAACTCATTCACCATTCATAATCATTCATAACATGCAAGGTGTTAGCCATAGGAGTTTTGGGTTGAAAGGATCCCTTACATTAAGCGGAGATTTTATTGAAAAAAATAAAACACACCTTTAAAAAGGAGAAGTGTGGAGTTATAAAAAACAAAAAGCAAACTTCTACACTCACCTCTGTGCTGCAGCATTAGACTGTCCCCAACCAACTCTAACACCGAGAACTAAGTGATCACTTGAGTTCTCAGTCCACTCAGAGCAGTGACTATCAGTCACCGCTCTCCACCCTGCCTCCTCAGCGCTCACTGGAGCGCCAGCCTTGGGAGGGGCGGGAGCAGCTGGTTCAGGATCTCGGTAGTGCGCTGAAAGGCTGAGCCAGCTGCTAATCAGGCATCTGGGTGGATCCTGACAGTATTGTCTGGATCTTTCCAGAGCCTGGAGCAGCTCTGTGTCAAGCCAACAGCAGACTTTAGCAGGCTGTCCGCTGATTCTGGGTCAGAGAAGAGAACAAGCAAGCTTTGGCCATACTTCTCTTTTAAACAACTTTCAAAAAAGTATATATGTACAGGAGTTCAGTTTTTAAAAAAAAAAAGTTTAAACTACAATACTACTTTACACATTTACTTGTTTCAAGGATACTTACAGGATGTCGGTTTTTAAAAAAGTAAACTACAATCCAACTACACGTTTAACAGCAAAGTATGTTCTACTTCAGGAACATCTCATTATCAGCATTACAAAAAAATTTTTTTAATAGCACTGTCCAAGATTGCTGTTATTTATACATTTTATCCACTGCCAAAAAAGCTGCTCTGTGTAAATGGTTTGTGGTATTTTTCCAATGTGATATTTTTTCCAAGTAAAAAAAAAAAAAAATGTATATGTATACAGTATGATAAGAACAGACATTTCAGGACAAATGAGAAGACAACTGTCATGTCATTCTGTCCAATTATTCATCCATAAAAATAAAGGAAAAAAAAAATCTGATTTGAGGGTGACAATCCCATTAGCGTGATGGGCCCTGATATCAATTACCTCTTCAGTTTCAATTTAGCAGTGTGGTCACACAGCAGCGTTGCTTTCAGCGACCTATGCTGATCCAAGTCCGTGAAGCATGACACTCTTTAAATTGCTGCCTTTTGTTCTACTGTCACGGCTTGTATTAGCCAGAAACAAAGACAGCGATATTCAGCTATTGAGGTCAAGGCTTGCAGGCGAGGGAATTGAACAAGCAAGCAAATCTACTGCAGGGAAGTGAAAAGTTACTTCTGTCCATCACGGAAAGGCTTTCAAGACAACTACTGCGATGACAGGATTTCAATTTGGTGCTGATGGATCATTATAGAATCTGAAGGGTTTTAGCGGCCGACAAAGATGTTCAACTTTTGAAACTTATTTGCTATTTATATTGTTTTTCAGTATGTCATTATTTACCAAACAGCCATAAAAATCATTTTGTTTTCCATGTCACAGAAATGACAAAGAAAATGTATTTTAAAGAGTGGTTAAGGTTTAGATGAAGGATGCATGGGAAATAAGGGAAAAGAGACATAAATGCAGAGGGTAATTAATAAAAAAAGAAAAAAAAAAAAAGAAAGATTGATTTGTAAGCAAAGGGTTCTGAATGACATTTTTAAGATATTGTTTCTCTTGCAGAAGTTTAACTAAATTCATTTTTTTTTGGAATTTAGTGGAAGTTCAGGCAAAACCTAACCAACGCTTAAACCTGCTCTCTGCCACATTCTAAACCTAATCTATCTAACCCTGTAAAGCAAAAATCACTATATTTCCCTATTCTGCAGCCAATCCGGTCCGGTGCCAGCATCAGCAGCGGCTTCAGTGTGTAGGTGTGTGCAGCACACCTACAGCCGACAAGGGAAGTCCCATAGTAAGTCTATGGGTGACGTCACTTCCCAGTCGTTGTCTGTCCTCTCGTGCACACGGCTTCCGCCACTGGAAACCGGACCGGTTCGGCTGCAGATTTGGCAAGTACAGCGATTTTTGCTTTACAGGTTTAGAATGTGGCAGAGAGCAGTTAGTTTTTGCCTGGACTTACACTTTAGGTTTTGGATAGAATGTTGGGGGGATAGAACCCCAATCATACTAACAATGATCCTTACACAGTTTAATTAATTCTACAATGGCATCAATGAGCAGACTTTTTCGTCATGCTCAAACACTTTATGAAGTCATGGGAATTTTACATACATAGTGTGAAAGCTAATATAAGTGCTTTGCCATAAAGAAAACACTTTTAGGATTTTTATTAATGTGTAAATTCCTTCAAAAAAATGTTTTTTCAAATTGGGATGGGTGAGAGGAACCTTTGTCAGTTTGTATTGCAGTCACTGTCCCCAATGGAGAAATTTCCCTTATGCCGTGTACACACGGGCAGACTTTTCGGCATCAAAGGTCCGACGGTCTTTTAACTGACTTCTGACGGACTTCCGACGGACTTTTGAACGAACGGACTTGCCTACACACGATCACACCAAAGTCCGACGGATTCGTACGTATCAAGGAAGTTGATAGCCAGTAGCCAATAGCTGCCCTAGCGTTGGTTTTCGTCCGTCGGATTAGCATACAGACGAGCAGATTTTTCGACCGGACTCGAGTCCGTCGGAAAGATTTGAAATATGTTCCAAATCTAAAGTCCGCCTGATTTTCGCTCGAAAAAGTCCGCTGCAGGTCCGATGAAGCCCACACACGGTCGGATTGTCCGACGGATTCGTCCCGTCAGACCAGTCCGGTTGAAAAGTCCGCTCGTGTGTACACTGCATTACATTCAGTCCTGTTACCACAAAAAAGTGAGAAATGACCCCCAGAGACACAGACAGAAAGAAAAAAAAATTTAAAATCTGGCAGATTCCAGCCCTTTCCCACTCTATTAAAAATATTATTTTTATTGCTATCTTTATCCCCAATGGAGATTCTTTGCTTTTTTTTTCTGGCCATGATGACCTCACAGGAAGTAAAATATATTCTCACCAATGGGGACTCAGGAATAAAATCTGATAAAATTTGTAAACCTTCTCAACTCTAGCCAGAACTATGTAGCTGTAAAAAAAAAAAAATAACTGAAATTGATCGATAACCTACTTATGTCACCAAATCACTTATCCTCTGCTTAAGTCAGAAAGTCTCTTCTGTTCTATGTGATCCACTGTAGCAAGAAACAAGAAAGCTCCTCACTCATTAAGAAAAAAGAGTTCTGTTTCCTAAAATCTGTGTTGTGCAATGTTTTCCATTTTTTTCAACCCTCCAAGGAAGTACAAAATGTGACCGGTGGCTGTGAAAAACTTTGTAAAGTAAACCTGTACATCCGAAGGGGAGTTACCTGTAATGATTATCATCCAATAAGTCAAGAGGCTGTAGTCATCATATACTGTACCTAACCTTTTTGGCTCAATAGTACATTATTATGTTTTACAAAGCATAAATAAGGACTGTGGCAAGGAGATCAATATGGCTACAATTACCTCAAGCAAGGAATACAATAAACCTGGATGGCCAGTGGAAAAATAATCTGTTTTGTAAAGGAGTACGTTCAAAATGGGGAAACATCCACGCTGCTCTGGAGAAGGGTCTTTTAGTTTAAGGTGAAAAACAGTCTGAGGCTGGGTTCACACCATCACCGCATCCGTCTCACAGCAGAGGTCCGTGCTGGTTCACCGGTTCAGGTCAAATTTCAGCCCGAATTTTGGCCTGAATTCGGGCCTGAAACAGACCAAAAGGCGCACAGCGTTTTTGTGCAAAACACACTGCTGCGGAGATATGTGAACCGGCTCCATAGAGAGCCGGTCAAAATCTCCTGCTATTGCGAACTGGATGCGGGGATCCCACATCCAATTTGCAATGGTGTGAACCCAGCCTTAAGCTGCCCTTATATGGTCCGAATCTCAGCCGGTTCAGCAGGAACTGGCCGAGATTCCAACCATTAATGGGCAGGCTGAATGTACAAAGTTGTTTGATCGATCAACTTGGGTACAACCAGCCTGCCGGATTCGCTTGTGACTATCGCAAGTGGCTGCTATTTTTATTTTTTATTTATTTATTTCAGGTACTTATATAGCGCCGTCAATTTACGCAGCGCTTTACATATACATTATACATTCACATCAGTCCCTACACCCTCAAGGAGCTTACAATCTAAGGTCCCTAACTCACATTCATACATACTAGGGCCAATTTAGACAGGATCCAATTAACCTACCAGCATGTCTTTGGAGTGTGGGAGGAAACCCACGCAGACACAGGGAGAACATGCAAACTCCAGGCAGGTAGTGTCGTGGTCGGGATTCGAACCAGCGATCCTTCTTACTGCTAGGCGAGAGTGCTACCCACTACACCACTGTGCCGCCCATGCTATAGCCGCTAGCGATAATCACGGTCTTCTCCCGTCTGGGACAGCTTCCCCTGACCTTCCCCGTTTCCCCGCCCCTGTGCCGCCAGTAGAAGACAATGGCCCTTCAGGAGGGATTCCAGCATGGGGGAATCAAGCTAATTTCTTTCCTGCAACCCATGGTTGCAGGAAAGAAATTTGCTCCATGCATGGCGAAATTATGAGCAAATACCATCCTGGATTTCAAAGTTTCAAGTATAAAATCAGCTACTACAAATAAGCACCATATGCAACATACCTGCAATGCATACTTGGCATCAACCACTGATACAATGCCTGCAAAAAGCACAAAACAGAAGAAACAAAACCCTTTTTATTAGTAGTAAAATTATATAGTTTGCAAATATATTAGATGCAAATAAGCATCTTAAAAAGGAAGGTCTTCTACATACTGTAAAATAGGCCCTGTATGCTTCTCAAGCTTTCCTTTTCAGTTTTTACTGGAGTATGAATAGCCCACTTAATGGGTTTTAAGCATGACTCAGTCTTTGCTGCTAATGCAGCATTAAACAGTACTGCTTTGCCCTAAACCTAGCAAATATAACTCCTAATAGGATAGCCATTAGTACTTTACAGTCTAGTTAGGTCACTCCTATGGCATGTTCCAGGTACTGCCATGTTCACATAGTTATATATTCAGCAGCTGCAGGAGGAGAACTGGAGAGATTGCTTCATCTATGCCAGTGTTTCTCAATCTTTTTTCAGCCTGGGCACCCTTGAAGTATACACCTAGGTGAATGGGGCTGCACTGCAACCACTCTGCAACTGTGTGCATTGCATGAAGTTGCAGCATAGTGATGATGCATTTAAGGGGTTAAAACAGGTGGTCAGGAGGCAACATACTGCCTCTTTACCGGCTGTCAAATGCCTCTGAAAAGCGATATCAGCATGGATCACTTTTCAGAGGAACAGCATTTTTTTGCTGGTACTTTGAACAAGCAAGAAAAAAAAAATCAGTTCTGATTGTACACATATAGGGGGTCAGGATTAAACGCGCATACATATATCTAAACACACACACACTAAATATATATATATATATATATATATATATATATATATATATATATATAATATATATATATGGCCTCCCCTGAAGCTCCTCCTATCAAGATATACAGGGGGCCCGGTCACCATGGCAACCCCTATACTTTGCCACTGGTAAGATTGAGATACAATTTTAAGAAGAGGTTTCCTGATGCCTAAATATGATTTTAAGAGTTCTTCCGTGGCAAAAAAAGGCTGTGAAAGACTGGTGTAGAGTGATGAGACACTAACCCTTTCTCCCTGAACTGTCCTATAACACTCTGCATACGCCCATAACATTGCACAAAAGTTTACAAAACTTTCTAGGGACAGAATGTAGTTTGTCTTGACTTGAACAGATTTTACCTTAACCACCTCCAGTCCGGGCTAATTCTGACATTTTTCACATACATGTAAAAATCAGCATTTTTTTGTAGAAAATTACTTAGAGACCCCAAACATGATATATTTTCTAGAAGCAGAGGCCCTGAAGAATAACATGATGGTTGTTGCAATTTTTTTTTTTGCAGCACGCGGCAATTTGTGCAGCTGTTTATCAAATGCAAATTTCCAGGAAAAAATTACATTTAAATGCATTTTAGTGCACACAAAAAAAAACATAATACCAATTTTGTTGGTAAAATATAAAAGATGATGTTGTTGCACAGAGTAAATAGATACCAAACATGTCAAGATTTTAAATTTCCCATGCCTGTGAAATGGCAACAAACAATGGTACATTTGCAGGCCACTAGTTTAGAGTTAAATGTGAGCTCTGCTGCTAGAATTATTGTGTTCACTCTGAGGTTCATGACGATTTTCTTTTTTTTTTTTTTTTTTTTTTTATTCAACTTTATTGCTATCGCAAGGGATGAACAACAATGCTTTTCATAGCAAGGGCAGTGACAGCCACTCTTTACTGTTAGATCTGGGGTCTATTGGACTCCTGATCTCTACTCGGCCCTCAGGGCAGCCGATCAAACTGAGATCAGTTTGATCAGTTGCCTGTCTAGCAGTTACAGGAGAGCCCAGGAATTGAGGCGGGCAGCAGCAGAGGGGCCCTTTCATGTCCTGTAAAACTGACTGGATGGCTGTAGAGCTGCTCAAATTTTTTTTACATGAACGTCCATCGCAAGCTGCAAATTTTGATACCAGGACTGTGGGTCCTGGTAAATCCACTTGTTGCGGAGGATGAAGTAGCTAAAGTACATGAATCCTGATAGAAATGTGGCCTGCCATTGTTGACCTCCTTCTGAAAGCCCTCTATATTAAAGAACTGGAAAAAGTAAGCGCCAACATAAAGCAAAGTAGGAAAAAATAATAAATGCACATTTACTTTACTGCATAAATACTTGCATTTATTATTTTTTTCCTAAAAGGTGAACTTGGCCTTTAAAGTCAGGGAATTACATATTTCCCTTGTACCTAGTCAGCAACTCAGTAGGTATTGAAGCCAATGAATGAGTATGCTGAAACAGCTAGCTAGCATTTTAAGAAGCAGAGCAAGGGCAGCCTACAAATGTCTCATGAGATTTTTATTTAGGCTCATTAGTAAACCATTAGTGAAATGAAGGGTTTCAATACAGCATTCTAGCCCTTCCCAGTACAGTATATTCATTTTACATAATTTCATATCCGTTTACACTGCTTCCACTCTGTGCCTACCATCCAGATATATATCACTTCCCAGTTCAGCATCAACCCAAAACATAGAGGCCACAGCACCTTAAAATAAACAAAAAGAAGTTAATAAAGTATTATAAACCTCAGCTTTTCAAATTGTGTTTGTTAGACAGAAGCAACAGCAACATCAATGTGACATTTTAAATGTAGGAGGGCCCAAAATACATCCCTGGGAATTACAGACCAATTAGCCTAACATTAATAGTATGTAAACTCTTGGAGGGGATGAAAAGGGACAAGATATATACAAGATTTTAGTAATGAGAACGGTATTATTAGCAGTAATCAGCATGGATTCATGAAGAATCGTTCTTGCCAAACCAATCTATTAACCTTCTATGAGGAGGTGAGTTGCCATCTAGATAAAGGAAGGCCCATAGACATGGTGTATCTGGATTTTGCAAAAGCATTTGACACAGTTCTCCATAAACGTTTACTGTACAAAATAAGGTCAGTTGGCATGGACCATAGGGTGAGTACATGGATTGAAAACTGGCTACAAGGGCGAGTTCAGAGGGTGGTGATAAATGGGGAGTACTCGGAATGGTCAGGGGTGGGTAGTGGGGTCCCCCAGGGTTCTGTGCTGGGACCAATCCTGTTTAATTTGTTCATAAACGACCTGGAGGTTCAATCTCTGTATTTGCGGACGATACTAAGCTAAGCAGGGCAATAACTTCTCCACAGGATGTGGAAACCTTGCAAAAAGATCTGAAAAAATTAATGGGGTGGGCAACTACATGGCAAATGAGGTTCAATGTAGAAAAATGTAAAATAATGCATTTGGGTGGCAAAAATATGCAATCTATACACTGGGGGAGAACCTCTGGGGGAATCTAGGATGGAAAAGGACCTGGGGGTCCTAGTAGATGATAGGCTCTACAATGACATGCAATACCAAGCTGCTGCTAACAAAGCAAACAGAATATTGGCATGCATTAAAAAGGGGATTAACTCCAGAGATAACGATAATTCTCCCACTCTACAAGACTCTAGTACGGCCGCACCTAGAGTATGCTGTCCAGTTCTGGGCACCAGTCCTCAGGAAGGATGTACTGGAAATGGAGCGAGTACAAAGAAGGGCAACAAAACTAATAAAGGGTCTGGAGGATATTAGTTATGAGGAAAGGTTGCGAGCACTGAACTTATTCTCTCTGGAGAAGAGACGCTTGACAGGGGATATGATTTCAATATACAAATACCATACTGGTGACCCCACAACAGGGATAAAACTTTTTCGCAGAAGGTAGTTTAACAAGACTCATGGCCACTCATTAAAATTAGAAGAAAAGAGGTTTAACCTTAAACTACGTAGAGGGTTCTTTACTGTAAGAGCGGCAAGGATGTGGAATTCCCTTCCACAGGCGGTGGTCTCAGCGGGGGGCATCGATAGTTTCAAGAAACTATTAGATAAGCACCTGAACGACCACAACATACAGGGATATACAATGTAATACTGACATATAATCACACACATAGGTTGGACTTAATGCAGGGCTCGACAAACCCCGGGCGCCAGGTCGCATTTGCGACTAGAATTAGCGACCTGGCGCCTGGGGCGGCACAGCTTTGGTATCCTGTGTCCGTTCGCCTCCCCCCCCCCCTCCCGCCGCGACCGCGCCGGTAATTGAGGCCCCGGCTTTGCGGCCTACTGCAGTCCTATGGTTCCTGGTTCCTTCTGCAATCGGGCGCCCTCTGGTGGTGGCCGTTGGTATGACAAGACATCCACCAATGCTAATGGAGCAGCTTTCCCTACCTGTTTTCACTGCCTGCTCATCTCCTTCCCTTTACTTAGAACCCCCAAACATTATATATATTTTTTATTCTAACACCCTAGAGAATAAAATGGCGGTCATTGCAATACTTTCTGTCACACCGTATTTGCGCAGCGGACTTACAAGCGCACTTTTTTGGGAAAAAATACTTTTTTTAATTAAAAAATAAGAAAACAGTAAAGTTAGCCCAATTTTTTTTATATTTTGAAAGATGATGTTACGCCGAGTAAATTGATTCCCAACATGTCACGCTTCAAAATTTCATCCGCTCGTGGAATGGCGACAAACTTTTACCCTTTAAAATCTCCATAGGTGTCGTTTAAAAAATTCTACATGTTGCATGTTTTGAGTTACAGAGGAGGTCTAGGACTAGAATTATTGCTCTCACTCTAACGATCGTGGCGATACCTCACGTGTGGTTTGAACACCGCTTTCATATGCGGGTGCTACTCACATATGCGTTTGCTTCTGCAAGCGAGCTCGGCGGGACGGGGCGCATTTAAAAAAATTATTATTTTTTCTTATATATTTTATTTTTTATTTTTACACTGTTTTTAAAAAAAATAAAAATTGTGTCACTTTTATTTCTATTATAAGGGATGGGGCACATTTAAATTTTTTTTTTTCTTATTTATTTTAACTTTTATTTTTTCACTGTTCTTTTAAAAAAAAAAAAAAAGTCACTTTTATTCCTATTAGAAGGAATGTAAAAATCCCTTGTAATAGAAAAAAAGCATGACAGGTCCTCTTAAATATGAGATGTGGGGTCAAAAAGACCTCAGATCTCATATTTACACTAAAATGCATTAAAAAAAAAATTGTCATTTGAAAAAAAAAAAAAAAAAGTCCCTTCAAGAGCTATGGGTGGAAGTGACGATTTGACGTCGCTTTCGCCCTGCAATGACTTGGAGATGGGCGGGGGGCCATCTTCCTCTCACTCGTCTCCATGTCAGGCCAGGGACAGATCCGGATCGCCTCCGCCGTTACCGACGGCCACGATAAGCGGTGAAGGGCACCGGAGAGCGGCGGTAGGGGGGCCCTCTCCTGCCGCCGATAAAAGTGATCTCGCTGCTAATCTGCTGCAGAGACCACTTTTATCTGAAAGAGAACCGCCGGCTCTTGAAGAAGATACCGGGGTTATGGTAGCTAGCTGCTACCATAACAACGGTATTTCTCTTCAAAGACAGGACGTATATAGTCGTCCTGCGGGAAGGAAGTGGTTAATTAAAATGAATTTATTATTTGTCATCTCCCTGCTTGGCCCCTTTCACAGGGGCTGTCTGATCAGGTTCGCATGTCAGTTTTTCAGGCGGACCTGATTGGATCCTTAGCGAGAATATGGTGGTCTTGTGTACCTGCATGGCAGGAAATAAAAGCAGTCACATTAGTTCTAGTCGTCTCTGTGTAAATTTAAGATTGGTTAATTTTTATATTGAAAATAAAGCTTTGTCGGTCGTTTTAAAAAAAAAAAAAAAAAAAACCTGGCTCCTAACTTTTTTAGCTGGCTCCTAGATTCCAAGCAAATTTGTCAAGCCCTGACTTAATGGACTTTGTCTTTTTTCAACCTCACCTACTATGTATGCATACCATGACAAATTTTCAAGTTATTTAAAATGCAAACTGGAGACTTAAAGCATTTGTTATCCTAAAAATGCCGTCTATACCTTATTTCATATACATGACCAGCCACCTCTCTTGACCTCTCCGCCTCACTGACGTTAGCGGGGGATTCTCGGCCCCTCCCGCTGTAGCTGTCAGATCGAGAGAGAAGAGAGGCGGTCGGTCACGTGAGCGCCGAGCTAAGCTGGGAAATAAAGGTATAGATGGTATTTTTTTAATAAAGTATATACAGTGGAGACATAGCATTATGGAAGACAGGGGATTGCCTAAAAATTAAAATCAACAGGTTTATCTCTACAGATGCTACTTACATAACACTATTCATAGAAAGCCCAATCTGACACAAATCAACCTCAAATTTAGACGTATATCACATAGAATAAAAAAAAACAAAACATTAACAGACCAGTGGATGTTTCACTTAAGCCAGCCATAGACAGTTCGAATGAATCAGCCGAGAGCCGAACCATATAAGATCGATCAACTTAGGTACAACCAGCCTGCTGGAATTTGCATGCAATTATTGCTAAAGACTGGTATAGCCGCTAGCAATAATCACTGTCTTCTCTGCCCCCTCCTGTCATCAAATCATTAAGGGTGCATTTACACTTGGGAATGTACCCGCACTGGTGCAGATTACAGTATAATGTCAAAGCTGAACTTAACAAGCTGAAGTTAGAAGCGGTTTGCCTACCATGTACCAGATTTTGCACTCTTCAGTTTTAGTAAATCTTCCCCTAGTACTAAAAATATTTTTTAATAAAGTAATATTTCAGTAAAATATATTTACCACTTGCAGCCAGCAGATGGACATTTGCACACTCTGTGAATTCTATTCCGTACAACTGTTGTACTAACAAAAGACCTGAATAAGTCAGAGGTGGGAAATTTCCCTCCCTCTCTGCTAACAATTATCTTAACTATGGGTATAACATTGCCTCAAAGAATATCAGTAATGCTAGACTTTATTAGAAAGCCAAGCAGGATTTTAAAACAAAATTGGTAAAATTATTTTCTAACAAAATAATGAAAAAGTGCTGTACAGCAACAAAACAAAACTTGTAAACTTAACAAATATACATGGTTTGCTCCTAAGAATGTTTGTTAGTCCAACAAACACTTCTGCCATAATTCAATCAAGAATTGCTGTCTTCAAAAAGCGACATATAGGAAAACAGATAACCCGCTAAAAAACATCTGAGCCTTAAGCACAATTTAATAAAGCTTCCCTTTCCAAGCTCTGATTGACAGCTGTTTCTTCCAGATTCTTGTAAATAATAAAACCAGGCCTTATGTTTTTAAATAACCTGCATTAGCATGTCTCTTTACAGCAGCATCACATAGAAAGAAACAATGACAGCACAGAGATCTATTACACTTTCTGAAAAGCATCAACGACATGTGCATGGCAGAGCTGTCCAAACAGATGAGAAGCACTGGTAACAAGGCTCACTGAGGCATCAGGAGCTGTCCACTGACATGATCTGATTTGGTTCTTGGAGAATCACTTTATGTCAACATTGTAATACTTGCCAGCAGCTCAAGGTGCTTAACCATGCACAGTATAGGAAAGGCCACAAGATCTGATGGCTTCTTGATACAAATTGATTTCTTTCCCAAAAAGCTTAATCGTTTTCCAATTTGGCTTAGACGGGGTTTGCAGGTAACGGGGGCTGAATCAATGTCCTATCCTTTAAAGAAGATTACTTTAGCATGACAATTATTTGGCTAGGAAGCCATGTGTGTCAGGTTGATGAACGAGAAATAACTGGAGTGTCAATATAGATTGTTTCCGTGTGACAAAAAAAGACTACCTGCTCCTTGCTTTTAAGCAAAACACCTCTAAAAGCACAATTAAAGTACATCTAAACCCAATCACTGAAATCTTGAATATGCTTTGACATGTTAATGTGCTTTTAATAGTTTTTCTCAATATTTTTAATCTGCAGATTTCATTAAAAAGTACCTGGTGATCGGGAGACAACATTCTTCTCCAAAGTGTGCAACTGCACTTTTACCCAGTCACTCGTGCCTCAAATGCAGACTACAAGCAGCTGTGTAAACACACATTGCGTAGGCATGGTACATAGTTATTACTATCAGGAACTTCGGCAAGAGCAAAAGGTGCAGTCTACACTGGAGCAAATGCAAGTACGTCAGAAATGGCCGCAGGAGATTAGCAGCAATAAGATGCAAAAACAATGGCAATGGTTTAGGACATACAGAGCTTTAGCAAACTTAAGAGCAGGACAACATTGACAACATGTCTCCCACATAGAAGAGAGGCTTCTCCAACAGTTTTAAGAGGTCTGCTTTCTTAAAAGTTCAACTCCAGCTACAGTGTCCCTATTTGCAAGATTTACGTATCAGTTTCTATGTGATGGGTGTAGCACCAAATGGGACATAAAGGGAAATTTTAACAGACACAGACAGCATTTAAAATTTGACCAGAGAAAAATGGGACTCTAATTGTGCCTTGGAGGAGTATAAACAAAATGAGATACAATAACATAATAATATTTATACAACAGTAATCAAATTTTTATTATTTAGCAGCCCCGATCCTCTTCTTTTTGGGTTCCCTGCCAGTGGTCCTAGCTCCTCCACCCAATAGCAAACCTCTCGAGCAGGCTTGGTTCCGAGCCACGCTCCTGTGAATGGACATTGTCCAATGGCTTCCACTGCTGTATGAGCCAATGAGGGGGAGAGAGAGAGAGATAGCGAGAGAGATTGCTCTCATGCACATCTCTGGATCGAGATGAGGCTTAGGCAAGTATAAGGGGGGACCGGGGGGGGGGGGGGGGGGGGGGGGGGAGGACCTGCACCCATGAGGTTTTTTACCTCAATGCATAGAAAGCATTAAGGTAAAAAAAAAGGTCAGTCTTTAGAACCACTTTAACTATAGAAAAGTATCTGAAACATATGCAATTTTCTCTTCTGACTGGTAAATTGCTTATAATACATATGCAAATATAAAAATGTGTCAATGGAATAAAAGAAATATAATCAAATATTCAGCTGTAAAGATCATCCAGCTGAGGTTACAGCCCCCAGCACTTGCTTTTTCTCATATTTTGACATCTGGTAGCCCAGGTTCACACATATGCGGGGTGGGGGCCCACAGGCAAAACACGCTGCTCTTTTGCAGACACCAGGTGGTGGATACCGTTAATTCTTAGTGGCACCCTCATGCATCGTAAAAGGCCGCATGTTTTCAGATGCGTGAAAATGCATGGTTCCATGTGGTTTCATGAGGCCTCATCTTTAAAAAAAGGGTCAGAGACTTTTACCATTCACTTCCCACAGGTGCAGCAAACCATTTAAATGAGTGGTGTTGCTGCTGTGCCTACGCAATCGTGAGCTGCACCACCTGTACAACTGTGAACCTTGCCTTAGTCATGATTAGTAAGAGCAATGGTAAGTTTTCTGTACAATCAAAAGAAAAAAAATTGTGTGAACACAAAGTATAGTACCTGGATCTGCCAAGCCTGTTGTTTCCAGTAGTATGTAGTCAAACTTTCCCTTCTTTTGCATCAGATTTTCAATTGCTTTTAAACCGTTGTCCCTGAAAAAAAATAGTACAGTTTATAGAAGACAAGAAACACAAGGTTGACAGCCGAAAAATAATCATGTTCTGCAGCAGATGTGTTAAACACACATGAGCTGTAAGTATATGTAAATCCTAACAATACACTTCTCATTTTTGGTCTGGTAAAAATATCATTAAAAGTATTTTAATGTATCTGTTCGATCAATGCAAAAAAAAAAAAAAAAAAATATTAGAGTGGAGAGGGGATGCATAGTTTAGCAAAAGAAGACTGGGCAGGCTTGGAAAAATCAGTTTGTAGATGGATAGAAAACTGACTAAAAGACCAAATTCAGAGAGTAGTGGTTAATGATTCTTACTCTGAATGGTCTAAGGTTATCAGTGGTGTACCCCAAGGTTCAGTGCTGGAACCTTTACTCTTTAATATATTTATAAATGATATTGGGTCTGGGATTAAAAGCACCATTTCAGTGTTTGCAGATGACACCAAGCTATGCAGTGCAATAGCATCCTTACAGGTTTCCATGTCTCCAACTTACAAGCCAACCTCAATGCACTGTTTAATTGGGCAACTATGTGGCAAATGAGGTTTAATGTTGATAAATGTAAAGTTTGCACATGGGGGCTAAGAATATGCATGTATCTTCTATACTAGGGGGGAGTACAACTGAAGGAATCAATGGTAGAGAAGGATCTGGATGTTCTGGTAGATCGTAAGCTTAAAAATAGAATGCAATGTCAAGCTGCGGTTTCCAAAGCGAGCAATATCCTTTCTTGTATTGAGAGGTATGGACTCCAGAGAGAGAGACATTAGTTTGCCCCTATACAAATCATTAGTAAGACCTCATCCAGAATATGCAGTTCAGTTTTTGGCACCAGTTCACAAAAAGGATAAAATTGGGGAACTGGAGAAAGTGCAGAGAAGGGCAACCAAACTGATAAGACTTATGGAGCTCAGCTTTAAAAGGGTAGGTTCACCTTTACAGAAAAATCTGTAAGGTGAACTTACACAGGTCCCCCTCCTCGCCCCCCCCTTCCCGCTGACCTGGTTCTAAGCCCCGGTATATCTGCGCCTGGGGCTTAGAAATCCTCTCTGCAGCTATGTTCTTCTCCATAGCTGACAGGACGTGCTATGCTGATTTGTCGGTACCGCCCATGTGATGGCGCTGACCAATTAGAATGCTCCAAAAACGTCCCTCCTGACAAAGGCACTTTTTACATTCAGCTCGGGGGATTTCTAAGCCACGGGCCCCTGGCACGGATATACCGGGGCTTAGAACCGGAGATATCCGCAGTCCGGACCGGGGGGGCAAGGAGGGGGACCTGTGTAAGTTCACCTTACAGAGTTTTCTGTAAAGGTGAACTTACCGTTTAAGGAAAGATTAGAGGAACTGAATTTCTCTCTTTAGAAGAGATTAAGGAGGGGATATGATCAACGTGTATAAAGGAAGCGAAAAGGTTAACACTAGGGGGCGATCAAGGGGTTATCTGTGTTCCCTAGGTGTGTTCTAACTGTAGGGGGGGTGGGCTGCCTGGGACATGACAGAGATCACTGTTTCCGATCACTGAGAACAGTAGATCTCTGTCATGTCATCTGTCAGAATGGGGATCTGCCTTGTTTACACAAGGCAGATTCCAATTCTGCCTCTGTACTAGGCGATCACGAGTCACTGACGGACATCGAGTCCGCCCAACCCGCGGGCACGCTTCTGCAGCAAGCTGCGGGCGCGAGAGCGTTTCGCATAGGGGAGCCAACCTGCCACAGTACAACTGCGGTGGCTGATCCTTAAGTGGTTAAGGTCATCACAGAGGACAAGGGGGCACTCTTTACGTCTGGAGGAAAAGCTGAGTTAGACTTACCGGTAACTCCTTTTCTGAGAGTCTTCCAGGACAGCCCATGAGACCTTGGGCTCCTCCTACCAGGACAGGAAACACGTCACCCCCACCAGATAAAAGGGCGGTCCTCCAGGCCCATGTCAGTATTCTCAAGAACCGTAGGACCCTTTAAAACATATGCATAATACACATAACTTCAGACAATACCGGGTGGGAATCCGGCTGTCCTGGAAGACTCTCAGAAAAAGGAGTTACCGGTAAGTCTAACTCAGCTTTTCTCCAAGCGTCTTCCAGGACAGCCCATGAGATGATGAGCCAGAACTTACCAGTCTAGGGAGGGACAACTGCCTGAAGGACCTTACGACCAAATGCCTGCTCCTGAGCTGATAGGAGATCCAGGTGATAATGTTTAATGAAGGTCGAGTAACTGGACCAAGTGGCAGCCCTGCAAATTTGTTCCGGTGAGGCACCAGCCCTCTCAGCCCAAGACTTAGACAAGGCTCTAGTTGAGTGCGCAGTAACAAAAGGTGTAGGGACCTCCCTAATTTTGTAAGCTTCCAAGATGGCTTGCTTTATCCATCTAGCCAATGTGGCTTTAGATGCACTATTCCCCTTGTGAACTCCAGAAAAGAGGACAAACAAGGCATCAGTTTTCCTAAAGGTCTTCGTGACCTCAAGATAGACCAAGAGAATCCTTCTTACATCTAGAAAACTACATTTTCTTTCTAAGTCGCCCTGTGGCAAACTACAAAAGGTTGGCAATACAATGTTCTGAGATCGGTGGAATGTACTTGCCACCTTGGGCAAAAAACCTGGATCGGTTCGTAACACAACTCGAACCTCAAAAATCGTGAGGAAGGGCTCCCTTACTGAAAGGGCCTGCAACTCACTTACCCTACGAGCTGAGGTAACAGCTATAAGGAACACAGTTTTTAATGTAAGTAACTTAACCGACATACTTTCCAGAGGTTCAAACGGAAATTCTACCAGAGTTTGAAGTACTAGGGACAGATCCCACGTTGGACAACTTCTCACTACTACTGGTCTGGCCCTAGAGATAGATTTGAAAAATCTGGCTATAGTGGGATTTTCCAGGAGAGAAAACTGGAGGAACACACTAATAGCTGCCGCCTGTACTTTTAAGGTACTGACAGAAAGACCTTTGTCGACACCCTCTTGGAAAAATTCCAAAATAGACGGAATATCATGAGTTAATCTATCATTTTCAGATAACCATGAGTTAAACCTTTTCCAAACTTTGGAATATATGGCTGTAGTAACCGGCTTCCTGCAATTAACGAGAGTCCTGACTACTTTGTCAGAGAACCCTTGGGCGCTCAGTATCTTTTCTTCAGATACCAGGCCGTCAAGTTTAAGGAAACCACCTGAGGGCGTGATACTGGACCCTGCAATAATAAGTCTTCCCTTTTCGGAAGACTCCACGGAGGCTCTGAAACCAGGGACTGTAGCAGGGAAAACCATGGCCTCTTGGGCCAAAATGGGGCAATTAGAATCAGATCTGTCTCTTCCAGCCGAAACTTCCGGAGGACTTCTGGAATCAATCTGATTGGCAGAAAGGCATAACATAGGCCTGGAGGCCACGGGTTTGCCAGAGCATCGATCCCCAAGGCTTGGTCTGCCGGGTTCATGGAAAAGAATATCTCCGTCTTGCGGTTGTTTCGGTTTGCGAACAAATCCGCTACGGGATAACCCCATCTCTTGGTGAGGTCTGCAAAGACTTCGGGATGAAGGGACCAGTTGTCTCGGTCTATCCTGTGACGGCTGAGATAATCTGCCAGGCAATTGTTTGTCCCCTTCAGGTATACAGCAGAAATAGAGGCTAGATTCCCCTCTGCCCATGAAAGGATCTCCTGGACAATGAACTGAAGCCTCCGGCTTCTCGTGCCTCCCTGCTTGTTGATATACGCGACTGTCGCTATATTGTCCGACAGAATTTGGAGGTTGTGACCCCTGATCTCCATCTGAAGAGACTGGAGGGCTCTCTGGACTGCAAGCAGCTCTCTTTGATTGGATGAGGCCCTTGCCTCCTCTGGGGACCACTCTCCTTGTGCTACTGCATTATTGAGGTGGGCCCCCATCCCCAGGAACTTGCATCTGTGGTAATCCTTCGGGAAATGGGAAAGGACCATGGGAGACCTCCTGCTAGGTGCCGACCAGCTCTCCACCACCACAGGCTTCTTTTTATCCTGTCGGGAAGCCAGATCCTTGACTCCAGGGACCTTACGTCCCCGTCCCAGTTTCTTAAAAGAAACCTTTGTTTCTCGCCCATGGTACTGCGGGAAAACATGAGGTCATAAGACCCACTGCCCTCGACACCTGTCTCAGAGAGACCGACTGGTTGGTCTGCAATGCTGACATAGTCTGGAACACTTTGGTAATCTTCTCCTGAGGAAGGAAAACTCTTTGGTTCACTGAGCAAAAATCGTAACCCAGATAAGTTACTTTCTGGGCCGGATTTAAGGACGATTTTTCTTTGTTTATTAGCGCCAGCCTAGGGACTGTAAGAAGTCCTGTACAGCCTGGAGATCCTTCAACAGCCTTTGGTATGATTTTGCCACTATCAGGAGGTCGTCTAAGTAAGGGATAACCGTTATTGCCTTTAATCTTAGTGGAGCCAGCGCTTTCCCCAACACCTTCGTAAAGATGCGTGGGGCTGAGGAAAGAACGAAGGGGAGGGCCTGAAATTGAAAATGTCGGGTCCCCATACCCGTCTTCACTGCCAATCTCAAAAACTTTTGGAAGGCTGGATGGATAGGGATGTGAAGATAAGCATCCCTTAAGTCCAACGTGGCCATAATGCAGTTTGGGTATAGTAGGTTTTTGATTGTAAAAACCGTCTCCATACGAAAATGCTTGTATCTGATGGACTTGTTTAAAGTCCGGAGATTCAGGATAAGTCGAAACTTTCCTGCCGGCTTTCTGACCACAAATACATGGGAATAGAATTCCTTGCCCTGCTCCGATCGAGGAACAGGAATCAGTACTTTTTGATCTAATAAGTCTCCGATCTGGAGACCCAGAGCCCTCGCTTTCTCCCGATTTTGTGGAGGAAATGTGACCAACAAACGTTCTGGTGGTTGGTGAACAAATTTCAGCCTGTACCCGTTGGTCACTAGGTCCAGGACGAAGGGGCTCAGAGTGACTGCTGCCCACTGTGGGATGAAGGCCCTCAATCTCCCTCCCACCGGGGAACACAAGTCACTGCGGCTTGGCGGGCTGTTGAGGAGGGTTAAAAAGCACTCCCCCTTTGCCTCTGCCTTTGTGCCCATTCCAATGCTTTTTCGGCCTGCTGTCCTTTTCTCTAGGACTCTGTTGCCTGCTTTGAAAAAATTTTCTGGCTGTCTGAACTCTCTTTTTCTCTGGAAACGCCTTTTTCTTATCAGCCGTGCGTTCCAGTGCCTCCTGTAGACCTGGGCCAAATAAATGATCGCCAGTTAAAGGAAGGCCACAAAGGTGCAACTTGGAGGCCGAGTCCCCTGACCAGGTCTTAAGCCAAAGGCTTCTCCTGGCCGAGTTCACTAGAGCCGAAGTCCTGGCTGACATTCTTACCGACTCAGCGGAAGAATCTGCCAAAAAACCCACTGCCTGAAATAGGAGAGGAAAAGACTTTAAAATTTGCTCTCTGGAGGTACCTGCTGACAGATGTGACTGAATCTGAGTCAACCAAACCTCCAGATTTCTGGCCACACAAGTGGAAGCCAGAGCTGGTTCACCAAAGAACTATGAACTGGAAAAACTCTCGATTTTTTCTTATGCAATCCTTTATACATAAGATCATGTTTGGATAACTGAACCTCTTCCTCTTTTAATTCAAGGGTAGTATAGATAGCCTTTAATAAGTCATTTACATCCTCAACAGATAACTTAAATCTTGAGCCTCGAATGGATTCTCTATCTCTGGGCTCTGTATCTGACCCTGATTCTTCCAGAGAAGAACGGGTAGATCTGACCTCAGCCTCAGAGTCCTCACTCTCTGCCTGCTGCGGAGTGCTTACTGACGCCTTCAGTGAAGACGGACTCTCTGCTGGAGTCTGGAGCTTGTCAATAAGCGTTCTAAAGGAACTGAAGGTGGACGCAAGCTCATCCCTAACAGAAGTAAGCATCTTCTGGCAAGAGGCAACCGGGTCATCCTTTACTAGGCCTTCTATACAGGAGCGACAAACTGCTTTGCTCCATCAGGAGCTCAATTTGTTTGCGCAAACCGCACATTTCCTTTTAGGTGGCTGCGCTTGGGCCTTGTCCTGAGTCTTGGTCTGCAAGACAAAAATAAATGACCCACAATGTAATTAAAGCCACCCAATCACTCCGTAACACCACGTGCAGGAGGGAGGAAATGTGTCCCCTTACACCCACTACTACAGAGGGGGGAGGGGGAGGGAACACTCACAGGGATAGCAAGGTGGTGACAGAACACCCCAGGCTTACCTGTGAGGTGCTGGTGTTGGGAACTGCATCCGCTGCCTTTGCAGGTACTGCAGGAGGATCCATTCTGCCCCTCTTGGTCATCCACAGCCTGGCTGCTTAACACCAAGAAACACCAGCAGCCAGCGTTCTCTGTTCGCGCCGTTTATGAAGACTGGAACCTCGTCTCCGACGCCCGATGATGAGGTCATATGCCCCGGAAGTAACCCTCTCCAGGCACTTCCTGTGGGCCAGCTTGGAGCGCAATAGCTCCGCCCCCTCGAGCGCCGCTGCTTCCTCCATTCACTGCTCAGATCAGCCACGCTATCGGCAGGGAAGGACAACCGAAGCTCAGCTGAGCTATAGTGCAATGCACTGCGCTAGGGGCACGACCTCACACCGGTCCTGGCCCTCTCCAGGCACTGAGGACAGGGAACAGCAGCACAGCCAACCTCCCCAGCGGTGTGCTGCTTCTGGCAGAGGAAGAGGTAAGTGATATGCCCCAGAAAATAGCCATACAAAGCCCCTGCTTATAAGGCCTATGGGAGCAGGTTCCATGAACATGTTACCCCCCGTCCGGAGGAAACACAAATAACTGACATGGGCCTGGAGGACCGCCCTTTTATCTGGTGGGGATGACGCGTTTCCTGTCCTGGTAGGAGGAGCCCAAGGTCTCATGGGCTGTCCTGGAAGACGCTTGGAGAAAAGAGATTTAACCTCCAAGTACAGAAAGGCTTCTTTACAGTAAGAGCTGTGAAATGTGGAATAGACTTCCTCCAGAGGCGTTTCTGTCCAGCTCAGTAGATTGCTTTAAAAAAAAAAAGGCCTGGATTCTTTCCTACATATATACACACTATAACTGGATACTAATATTTACAGGTAAAGTTGATCCAGAGAACATCCGACTGCCTCTTGTGGCATCAGGAATTATTTTTTTCCCTGCTGGAGCAAATTGGATCCTGCTCTGCTAGGTTTTTTGCCTTTCTCTTGATCAACTGTGGGTATAGAATTGTGTATATAGGATTGTACAATTTTTTTTTCCTTTTATTGATTGAACTATATGGACTTGTGTCTTTTTTCAACCAAACTATGTAACTCCTATAGCATTTTCAAAGTATCTATCAGTCTCCTGCAGCATATCTGCAGACTCTGATCATCTCGTTTCATGTATGCAATCTCTGATTATCTCTTGTATTATGTCCACAGGCTCTAACCATCTCTTATATCATGTATGCAATCTCTGACAATCTCTGGTACTATGTCCACAGTCTCTGACCCTCTCTTGTATCATGCCCAAAGTCAATGACTATATCCTGTTGTGTGTTTGCTGTCCTTGATAATGAATATTCACTGAACTTTATGTGTGGCCCTTTGGTGATGTTGTGGGCCGCAAATGAGGCCCACCATATCAAGGAAGTTGACCACCACAGGCTTAAACTTTCAATAATTCAAGATGGTTGTTTTAAGCAAGCGATCAACCTTTAATACAGGTTTTTGTAACTCAGCCACACATAAATCTGAGTAAAACAACCATACTGCTTTATGGATCACTGTCAGATCATATTAGACATTGCTATACCTGTTGGGATTTGCTCAAATTTATGTGAATTCAATAAAGCAGTAACAACACTTTTATGGCAATTTTTTCTACCTGCATCAGTTAGAAGATTAGGAAACTGGCAGCAATTAGGACACGCTCTGAGCTGGTGTATGGTGGTATGCCAGTGCTCAGATTGGGGCATATCTGAGCTGAGAAGTGGTTATGTATGCGACAGCTTCCCGCATAGGGCTCTATACCCAGCCTCATTCAGCTCAGTCAGCCCAGTATGGACACTCCGATCCCAGAGCTCTGACAGGTACATGAATCAGGAGCAAAAGTTTTGGTGCAACGCTCCAACAGAATTCTACAACAACCTTTATGAATTTCCCACGTTGCTTCCTTCTACATGCACACCTATCAATATCAAACCGTACTTACTTTACAGAGCAGCACAGGCAGCCATTTCTAAGCTCCAACCACTCCTCATACAGCTCTCCAGCTTGGCTGATGGATAAAGACTTTTCTACAGCACTGCCTGTAACACATACAAGATATATTCAAAAGATGAGGCATAAGACAATAAAAGCCTTGATTCAGACAAGACTTTGCTTTTTTTTTTAGCTTTGGGTATCTTGACGAAAGGTTTTTATTGCGGTCCTTATTCCAGCTAGCATAATTTTCCAACACTTCTTGTGTAAGGACCCAAACAGGACAGAGACAGCAATAACCTGATAAGCATTCTCTAACCTGCATACGAGTGCATTTATGTCTGTCTATGCTCATCTACTACAAGACCACATATAAAGCAAGTAAAAAACCTAACAGTGGTTTTAAACCCTTAGGCCTCATACACAAGGACGTTTTTAGAGCAGCGTTTGAGGTTTTTTTGTAGCTAAAGAACACCACTCCACGTTATTCAATGGCCTCATACACACAATGGCGTTTTTGAGCTCCAAAAGAACCCAGGACCTGCGGCTCCAGCGCTAGAGCCATTTTGACGCAGACAAAAGCTCAAAAACGCACATTAGCACTGCACCAGCGTTTTTGAGGGTTGGTGTTTTTAAGCTGTAAAAACGCGAATTATGTGATTGGTCACTGTATATAAGGAAAAAGGTTTCACAGCCAGCTCTAATTTCAGCTGTTGGAGGCCCATCCCAAGTTTTGGGACCTTGAGCACCCACAGAATGGGGACCACATATTAAAAAATAAAGTGTGGATGGAGATCAGCTCGTCCCTCAACTCGGGGTGGGAAGCTATGTCACATGGTGAAAAAAAGAAACAAGTCTATGTTCATGGAATGCATGATCTGTTTGTTCTGTAAATGTAGAATGCATAACCCTTATTAACCTTTTCCTTTCCACTTTTCTCTTCTTTTCCACTATTCTTTAAGCAAAGTCCTTCAGCAGCGGTGGAAATCCCTCTGCGATCACGTGAGGAGGGACCTCACGGTAGAGGAAAAGGCAGCCCGGTCCGGAGCGCCAGCGTCCAAAAAGAAGCCGTACGTTTATCACCAGAACCTGGCCTTTGTAAGGCAAGCGATTTTTTTTATAGGATGCACAACAGCACTCATTTGAACCTTGTCTGATACAAACGTATGCTAAGCCCAAATAGGGCTAGCATGCGTTTGCCTCACCCAGAATGAAAAGACCACTTTTCACTCTGCTTGGGACAAAACAAATGCTAAGCCTGAAGAGGCTAGCATGAGCTTGCCTCACGCAGAATGGAATAGACTCGTGAAACAAAAGAAGAAACATGGCCACAAAAAGAAGTAACATGAATATGAGGGGTTTTATTAAATGAAAAAAACAAGACCGAAATCCAACCCGATTTATTCGATGTTGACATTGTTTTCTTAAATATGATCATCTTGCCATGACGCCTCTCCATCAGGTGATACAAAATATTGGGAAAATTGGTTGCGGATTGTCATGACCCGTTCCATTGACTGTAAGTCCATAAATTGACATGAATGCATACCAAACTACATCTTACGCATTTCGTCATAGGACACCGTCTGAGGTGGAGCTTGGTATGCATTCACGTCATTTCCAGTTGCAGAGTTCCGGTCGGTGGAATGCATGCCGGTTCAGAGTTCATGGTTTGAAATCAGGGCACGCTAGCTTTATACTTGACAGTGTTAAGTTTTGTTTTGTTTTTAACTTTAAGTATTTTAATAAACAAACTATTTGGATTCACACTACGAGTGCCCGTCTCTTTGGTTCATGAGGATATCCTGCGGTCTGACACAGAAGAGGTGATTGTTGCAACTTTATCTAGTGGAAGCGATTCACCCCATGAGGGGCAGAGAGATCTGGATACCCCAGTGTTTGCTGAGCCAAGGTCGAGGTGTCTGCCCCGGATACAGCCAGTACACTCACTAAAGGCGTTTTACCACTGCAGGGGTGCAAGAATCTGGTGAGTGGGGAACTGAAGGGGAGCACGGAAGTCACTTGATTGATTGCATACCTGTGGCTAAACCCAGGCACAAGTCACTTTGGACAAGCAAAAGTCACTTTGAAATTTTGCCATTTTTTGCACTACCTGACCTTGAATTTTATTGTTGATTTTCATTTAACTTCATATAATTTTTCATTTTTTGACATGTTTTCCACTGGACTTTTTGTTTATTTATAAATGTTTTTATGATAAATCAAATTTTCATTAATTTAGTATATAGGAATTTGCACAAGCATCATATACTATTTGGTATTAAGGATGAAATTTGGCGTTTTAGATGATCTGATGAGATCACCACTACCTTTTGCACTTTCTGCACATTTATTCTAGGACTGGATGTTGGATATATGGTTGCAAAAAGCACAACTAACAGAGCAACAATAGTACACTACCCAATATAGGTCACAAGGTGAGCACACTCCCTATGACACTTATCTCACTATTGGGGAATCATCCATTACCCATCTGAATAGAGTGATCCATTGGCGAATCACCCTTCAGGTGATGGGAACAACTACCACCCACTCAGTGCATATTCACCTGGGAAGAGTGATTCACTCCACGGAATCACTCTTCAGGTGACGAAAAGCCACCCGTAGCAATTATAAACAACCTATTGCATACTCACCTCGGAAGAGCTATTCACTGTAGAGGATCACTCTTCAGGTGACGGGCAGCGCCATCCACCCCTACATACAAACAACATGATATGGAACGTTTTTTATTTATTTTCCTTGGCATTGTGGGTAATTTGGGAGTGGAAAATAGAGGGATGTCTTTTTTTTTTTTTTTTTAAAGCGCCTTGGGGCTAATGCTCAAAAACGCCGCTAAACGCGCATTGACGCAAATGCAAAACACTAATAAAATCGCATTTTTAACACCACTTTCTTCCTGGCATTGGTACTAGCTTTACAGCCCATTTTTTAAAACATCCGTGCGTATGAAGCATATTATTACTTATGCCCCGTACACACGGTCGGACATTGATCGGACATTCCGACAACAAAATCCATGGATTTTTTCCTACGGATGTTGGCTCAAACTTGTCTTGCATACACACGGTCACACAAAGTTGTCGGAAAATCCGATGGTTCTAAACGAGGTGACGTAAAACACGTACGTCGGGACTATAAACGGGGCAGTGGCCAATAGCTTTCATCTCTTTATTTATTCTGAGCATGCGTGGCACTTTGTGCATCGGATTTGTGTACACACGATCAGAATTTCCGACAACGGATTTTGTTGTCGGAAAATTTTATATCCTGCTCTCAAACTTTGTGTGTCGGAAAATTCGATGGAAAATGTGTGATGGAGCCTACACACGGTCGGAATTTCCGACAACAAGGTCCTATCACACATTTTCCGCCGGAAAATCCGACCGTGTGTATGGGGCACTAGGCTTTTTGTTGTATGAAAAAAGAACAATAAAACAATAAATACATTTTGGCTGGAGATGGTCTTAAGTTTAGACAGCTTAAAGCGGAGTTCCACCTAGCAGCTACAAATACTACAGCTGCTGACTTTTAAAATATGGACACATATATGGACACATAAATATGTTCACGATGTCGGTACCCGAAGGCGATCTCTCCCTCGGCACTCGGGTGGAGGCGCTGGTTCTGTACTGAGCATGCGTGAGTCACGCTGTGCGTCCTCACTGGTCCCTGCTGTCTTCTGGAACCTGTGTGTCTCCCAGAAGACAGCGGGGGGGGGGGGGACGGAGGAGGGGCCGGACATGGTGTAGATCACCGCGGAGCCTGCAGTGATCTATGCCCAGAAGTGGGAGCAAATACCTGTATTATACAGGTATATGCTCCCCCCTGAAAGGCGCCAAATGTGACATCGGAGGGGGGGGGGAATCCGAAAAGCGGAAGTTCCATTTTTTGGGTGGAACTCCGCTTTAAAGTGTTTGTTACCCCAACACTTCATATTCCTGATATGTGGTTGCTGTACCATGTACTTGTATTTGAAAGTATTGTGAAAGTAAGGCTTTTGGGCTGTTAGGATGGGCGGGCCTGCACCTAGCGATGCCACTGGGAGGAGGAGGTGAGGATAGCACTGTCTGGAGGGAAAGAGGAGGCGGTCTGCTCCCAAGCGGCGTCACTTCCGGTAACGGAGCATTTTCGCGAGTACAGATACTCGCGAAAATGGATAGTATGCTCAGTGCAACCCTAATTAATATATATACAGCCCTCAAAATTTCAACTTGCTTGCTCGCATTTGGCGAGTGAAATTATGAGGAGTGCGAGTATGGTCAGGGCTGTGCTGTCCCGGGAATGTATAGCCACTTAGCCAGTGCCTCCCCCCCTTCGCCCACAGGCTCGCAGCGAAGAGCATTTCAGGAGGAGCAGTCGGCCGCCCTGGACCGCCCCTCTCCACCTCCCTCCTGCCCCTTGTCCCCGCCCCTCACATAGGCTTGCAGAGAAGAGCATTTCAGAAGGAGCAGTCCGCCGCCTGGGACCACCCCTCTCCACCTGCCTCCTGCTGCACATCTAAGGAGTGAGGTGGTGCATGTCATCAAGTGGGCAGGCTCAAACCCTCTCGGTCTGCTCTCTGTGTTTAGACGATGTCTGACCCCATGGCTGCAGGAGAAAGGTAACAGTACAGTATGTCAGTGTGCTGTGATTGAAAGCATCACATGGAGGTGTTGAATTTGTAATTGAACAAGATGTGTGCTGGGGGTAAAGGGTGGGAGCATAGGTCTGAATCATACTTATGCCCCCAATTCCACCCCCCCTCCCAATCATACCAATGCCTCAAAATCCAATGCATTGAAGCTGCATTGCTGGGCCCTGATCGGGCTGCATGGATGGGCCCTGATCGGGCTGCATGGATGGGCCCTGATCGGGCTGCATGGATGGGCCCTGATCGGGCTGCATGGATGGTCACTATTGAGCCGACACTAATGGGCATTGATAAGCTGCATTGATGGTCACTGATAGGCTGCATTAATGGGCACTGATCAAGCTGTTGTTAATATTTATTTTTGTAACTTAATTCTCTACATAAATCATTTAACATTGTCATTTCATGAGATGATTTATGAGGGCGTGGAATTAGGAGCAGGGTAGGGTGGGGCAACTGGTGGCAAGTAAGTGTGTATGTATAATATTTTTTTTATTGATTTGAGCTGCACAATTCTGGCCAAAATGAGAATCACGATTTTTTTTTGCTTACACACACACACACACACACACACACGCGTTTTGCCTTTCATTTCTATTTTAAACTGAATGGGTTTTTACAAGGCGATTGCTTTAATTCCCATCATAAAGCAGTGGAAATTCTGCAAATAAAAAAAAAAAAAAAAAAATTTCCACTAGCTGTTAACTGTGTAAAAAAAGGTCACTGATAATAGCTACATTGCTAGTTCTCCAAACTGTGATCCATTGTTCCCCATTAGCTTTAAAGCATTAGGCTTCATGTACACGGGACGTTTTTACAAACTCTCCTGAACGATTTAACTTGATGGATAGTAACCCACGTTTAAAACGTCCGTTTTGCCGCATTTACAGGCCGCGTTTGCGTTTAGAAGCGTTTTTAAAAAAAAGAAGCATTTTAAAAAAAAAATATATATTTTTTTTTTAAATAGCCAAAAATGAAAAACGCCTGTAAACGAACTGCGGATAAATGCAAGTTACTGCGTTTAGAGCTTGAAATGCCTCTAAACTCAGCTTCTGAACCCATTTTTTTTTTTGCGTTCCTCTAAACTCAACTGCCTAGAAATGACTATAAATGAACCAGTGTACATGTACTGATAAGATTACAGAGGAGAGTTCAGGAGCAGTTGAAAAAAAAAATGCCCAACTGCTCCTAAACGTCCGTTTAGCAGCAGCAGTGTACATGAGGCCTTAGCTTGGAGTTTTATTGTTATATAGTTAATAGAAGAACTCAACATTCCCAAGGGAATGAAAAGTGAATTGTAGGGCTCAATGCAACAATTATTAAATGCACTAACAAGTATATTATTAAATGGTTACAGATAGAGGCGTAACTAGAACCTTCAGGGCCCCGATGCAAGAAATTATGAACTTTAGAAGTTAGCAAACATACCAGAGGATCACCAGGAGGCAAAACTACCAAAGAAAGTGACAGCTATGTACAATATTTTAACCCTGCTTAAGTAAATATTGGCAACTACACAGAAAATAAAATGAAATGCTTTTTATTGACGATTAGTTATCTCTGTGGTTGAACGAATGATTCTATGGCATTTTGCTAGATACTGTATGAACTGCACAAGCTGTACTTCAAATGCTTTCCCTCCTTTAGCAAATGAAAAATGAGTTCCTTACTTTGCATACACTGTGCTACTTACAACACAGCCAAATATGTAAAATGCTAAAAAGGAAATTCACAAATGGAGAAACATTTAGGCTTCAATGGTAATTCCCAGGCTGCCATGATTTAATAATTTCTGACCGATTTGCCAAAAACGTGTATTTATGCAGATAAAGATTTCCAAGCTTATCCCGATTTTAACTGCTGTATTGTTTTCTAGGTCAGTGTCTCAGAAATTAATGCGGCCATGTGATAAGCATGACAGCCAGGGATCCAGCATTTTCAAAAGAAAGCTGCAATAACAACTCATGTATTTCCCACATCCCAGGTTTTCTTGCAGGTAGTGTCTTTTTACAGTCTGCTTAACAAGTGTCCCAATACCCTGGGGCTGATTTTAGTATGTACTAGCTTATTGGCCACCAATTACTCTAATTAAAACACAGCATTGTGGCTTAAATGGCTTTTACAGTAGAACCTGGTAGATTAGCCTTCACTTTTTTTTTTCAATGTGAATCAATGGCTAGCATTGATTTGTAAAGGGGGGGGGGGGGTGTTGTGGGGCATAATCGCACATGTGTTTAGCCTGCAGATGTCAGCCTCTCTGTACTTTCAGAGAATAAGAACTCTTCCCGGTTCCAGTTTTTGTTGGATTGACCAGTTTTTTTAGGTCCCAAAAACAGGTCAAAATGGCTTCAAAATTTAGCCATATAGGAACATAGTGAAGCATCTCCTTTTTCCTACTTTTAAAATGAAAAGCTATGGCCATCAATGGACCACAGATGGAGGATACTGTGAAGAAAAGCAGCAATTGGCAATTTAGTTAGGAATGTAGAGCTTAACCTTAAATAGTAGTAAACTCTCAGTTTTTGCCTAACACATTGAACACAATAAAATACACAATTCTCCAGTAAACGCTTTCTGAAAATTCTCACCCAGCACTTGCAGTTTACAACTTTTAATACTGCTGGGCTTCTGCTCTCTCACTGCTGCTTTCCCGTACATCTGGTCTTAACAGGAAACTGTTAGCAGTAGACATGTCAGTCTCCTGCCAGTCTGTTAGCTTGGAGCAGGGGAGTGCCTTACCATCCTAGGCTAGGGGGTTGTATGTTTCTATTGATGCTTGCAGTGTAAAGAGAAAACTCCTGGGCCTGTCTGAAAGGGTGGCTCCATGGGATTCTGCAGGAAAACGGAACCACCCTGAAACAGGAAATCTGGAGTAGCGGACATGCCATCAGCTGAAACTGGAACATAGGCCAAGATAAAAAAATGAAGAAGAAGCTGCATGCTCCATAAGTAATTAAAATCAGCTGCTGAAATGCTGGAGAAAAAAACGAAGGGCTTAATATCACTTTAATCCAAGCACAGTGGTTGGGAAGAGGTTAAAACAAAAAATAAAAAAGTATTTGATCCCCTACTAACCAACAATAATTCTGGCTCCCACAGACTGGGTACAGTATGTGCTCATGTGGTACACATAATAGTCCTGTCAATTTAAGAAGGTGCTCCTAACGACAACTCGGTATGTGTAGAATAGACACCTGTCCACAGAATCTCTCCCATTCAAACCTCACCATCATGGGCAAGACCAAAGAGCTATCAAAAGACGTCAGGGACAAGATTGTAGACCTGCACAAGGCTGAATTGGGCTACAAGACCATCAGCAAGAAGCTTGGTGAGAAGGAGACAACTGTTGGAGCGATTATTCGCAAATGGAAGAAATACAAAATAACCATCAATCACCCTCGGTCTAGAACTCCATACCAGTTTTCGCCTCATGGAGTAAGAATGATCATTAAAAAATTGAGAGATCAGCCCAGAACTACATGGGAGGAGCTTGAGAATGATTTCAAGGCAGTTGGGACCACAGTCACCAAACAAACCATTGGTAACACAGTACGCCGCCATGGATTGAAATCCTGCAGCGCCCGCAAGGTCTCCCTCCTCAAGAAAGCAGGATTGGGAGAAAGTGCTGTGGTCAGATGAGACCAAAATTGAGCTCTTCGGCATTACCTCAACTCGCCATGTTTGGAGGAAGAAAAATGCTGACTATGACGCCAAGAACACTATCCCTACAGTCAAACACAGAGGTGGAAACATTATGCTTTGGGGCTGTTTTTCTGCTAACGGTACAGGCAGACTCTGCCACATTGAGGGGCCAATGGACGGGGCAATGTATTGTAAAATCTTGGATGAGAACCTTCTTCCCTCTGCCAGAACACTGAAGATAGGTCGTGGATGGGTCTTCCAGCATGACAATGACCCAAAACATACTGCCAAGACAACAAAGGAGTGACTCAAGAAGAAGCACATTAAGAATATGGAGTGGCACAGCCAGTCTCCAAACTGGCTTAAGGATTTAGAGAGTGGACCAAAATCCCTCCTGAGATGTATGCAAACCTGGTAAACAACTACAAGAAACATCTTACACGTCTGTGCTTGCCAACAAGAGTTTCTCGACCAAATACTTTAGACCCCTTTCACACTGGGGCGGTTTTCATGCACTTTTGTGCTAAAAATAGTGCCTGAAAAATGCCTCCTCTGCAGCCCCAGTGTGAGAGCTCGAGTGCTTTCACACTGGGGTGGTGTGCTTGCAGGACATTAGAAAAAGTCCTGCAAGCAGCATCTTTTGGGCAGTGCGAAAGCATTGTATACACCGCTCCTCCACTGCCCTTGCCATTGAAATTCATGTGCACCGCTGCTGAGGCGCCTGCAAAGCGGAGCAGCGCCTTGTGGGTGCTTTTAACCCTTAAAAGCGCCCCAATAGCGGCCGAAAAGCTCCGCTATAACAGCGGTAAAGCCCCGCTAAAATTAGCGGGGCTTTACCGCTAACGCCCCCCGCCCCAGTGTGAAAGTAGCCTTTGTCATGTTTTGCTTGGGTATCAAATACTTCTTTTACTCGCTGAACTGCAACTCAATTTATAACATTTGTATGATGTGTTTTTTCTGGACATTTGGTTGATATTCCGAATCATTTAAAATACACCTATGATAAAAACGATAGACCCTTAATTTGCTTTGTTAGTAGGCAAACTTACAAGATCTGCAGGGGATCAAATAATTATTTTCCCCACTGTAGCAAAATGGAATGAGGTGCAAATTTAGTAAGCAATTAATCAGATTTCACCTTTCATTTTAGAGCAGTCAGAACAACAAAAAATGATAACTGTTTTGTCGTCTGTGTATTTAATCTGAGCTTACCGGTTAACATGAAATATGCGAAAACAAAAGAAATCCATTCAATGCCAGATAAATGTACTGCAAGAACTTAAGTAAAAATTGAACATTTACTGTATACCTACTTCTGTTCTGGAGATGCTGACATTAACCTCGCTCAGCTATTTTCAATCATTCTTAGTGTTAAATTTAAAAAATGCTGCAGTCCCATTACTTTTTTCATGTGCTCCTGCTTGATGTGTCTCACCAAAATAAAACATTTATAGCAGGGATATCTATAAACTGACCTTGAGATCTGTGCAGACTTCTGGGGAAAGGGACAATCACAAGCAGGAATACAAGATATTTTAAAAGGCACTTTGTCATAGTTGTAAAAAAAAAAAAAAAAAAAAAAAAAAACACACCACAAGATACAGAAAATAATAACATAATGCAGATTAAATTGGAAATGTCATTTTAATGGTGTTTAATCTTAAAGTGACTTGTGTAGTAATTAAATGCCATACAATGTTCAATAAAAGTTTTGTTTTCCATTAAATTGCAATTCCAGGCAATAAATCAAGCAGTCCGTGAGCTGCTAAGTCTAATTACTAATTGCAGAATTTACTAAATAAACCAGATTTTTGTGTAACCCATTGCAAAAAGCCCCTATAGACCTCCACACAGCTTCAGTGGGGGGTGCACTTTGTAAACAATGTGCTGTTTAACCTTCTCTCCCCCTCTACTCACTGGATCACCAACCACCTTAAAACCTCCAATAAAAGATTTAAATCTAATTGATGGCTGTAAGAAATCTCTCAGTACTGACACTTTTTAAACCAGATTTTCTGTATGTGCAAGGAAGCAAGAAGCCTGAGCAGTGAGGCTGTATTCCCTGTAAGCATCTCAGTGCTTTTCCAATCTGACTGTACATTTCATTCCAGAAAAAAAAAAAAAAACTGTTGCTATATTAAAGTAGCTCCACTAGATGTCAGAGCTGTACCATCAGCAATGCTTTCTTACTGCACAATCTGCCACTGAAGACTCCAAACCAAAAGCAACTACTATTAACAGATACTGATATTAGCTCAAATCACTATATCCATTTATTTCATTTACCAGCAAGAATTGATAGTGGAAACTATATCCACTTGACCTCTGGATTTCCCCCCCATTCATGACCAGTCCATTTTTTGCGCTATGGCACTGCGTTATTTTAACTGGCAATTGCGCGGTTATGCGACACTGTACCCAAATAAAATGTATGTCATTTTTTTTCCCCCACAAATAGAGCTTTCTTTTGGTGGCATTTGATCATCCCTGAGATTTATATTTTTTACGCTATAAACAATATTTTTTACTTTCTGCTATAAAACATACCCAATAAGAAAAAATTTAAACAAAAACAAATTTCTTTATGAATTTGTATTCTGCTACATGTTTTTGGTAAAAAAAAAAAAAAAAAATCCCAATAAGTGTATATTGATTGGTTTACAAGAACATTATAAGTCTACAAAACTATGGTATATATGTATAGAATTTTTTTTTTTTATACTAGTAATGGTGGCGATCAGCGACTTAAAGCGGGACTGCGATATTGCGATGGACAATCAGACACTAACTGACACTTTGCAGGAACTAGTGACACTAATACAGTAATCGGTGCTAAAAACCATGCACTACCACTGGCTGGGAAGGGGTTAAACATCTAGGGCGATCAAAGGGTTAACTGTGTGCCTAACCAGTGTTTTTGTGTACTGTATGTGCTGCTTTTACTTGGGGAAGAGATGGATATTCAACAGCCTAGTTCTTTTTTTTTTAACAACCAGCAACATATTTACCTTCACCAAATTCATTAACAATGACTGCAATTCTCTTGTTGTGCTGTTCAGTCAGAATATAATTCAAAAGAGTTGTTTTTCCAGCACCTAGAGGATAAGATAAAAAAAAAAAAAAAAAAAAAGACACAGCACAGTTAGAATGAATATCTAAGAAAATAAGAAAAGCTACTTGAAGGTTGTGTTCTACAGTGTTTATATGGAGAACATTTTCTTTCCTTTTAGCTCACTCATTTTAAGTTGACACACACACACACACACACGCACGCCACAGTCAATGTTTAACAGAGGATAGTCACAATCAATATCTACAACATGCTTCAGGACATGACTGAATAATTATGGTACATAGCACTAACTTAGCATTTTGGAATGAATACTGGATGGCTTAGCTAGCAGCTGCTATAGCACGTAATTTCACTAGAGGTCAGTGCTGAGCTAGCGATAGTTACATATGAGCTATTCACAAAGAAAAAAAAAAAAAATAATAATAATAATAATAATAATAATAATAATAATAATAATAATAATAATAATAATAATATGTTGTCCAAACCACAAATTAAAAATGGCCACAACAACACTTTTTTTTTCTTTTAAGAGCAACCTGTGCCTAATTCAGGAAAGCATTTGCACAAGTGTCGGTAACATTACGGACGCATGTGGCAAATTCAAGTAGTTCTTACTATCGTCATTTTAAGAATCAATCCCTTAGGCCCCATTCACACGGGGCGATTAGCTGGGTACCCCATGCCCCTATTCGCCCCATGTGAATGGGGCCTTTAAGAATTACCAGCAGTTCGCTGTTTAGCAAACTGACAGGCCAACTTTAATCTGCTTGAATAGAAAGCTACAACACTACCAGACGTGTTGATGCTTTACCCAACCAGAATACAAAAGATGCAGTTAGATAATTGAAAGCGGATTTCCATGCCAATATAAACTGCTTTGCTTGCTGCTGCTTATACTGAACATGTTTATGTAGCAAAGTCCCAGGCCCCTTTAGGCCGAATGGTGACCTCCAGAGCCAGGGACAACTGGCATCTTTCTGTGTAGAGTGGGTTACAAGGCATGGTGGGCATAATGCAACATGAAACGGTGGGCGGCAGACACTTTTTGAATGCAAAGAGGTTTATTGTCTCTTAAACAGAACTGTGGAAGAGAGGGTTAGGGGCCAGGACACCCTTAGGTAGATGCAATGTTAACTGGCAGACTCCGAGACTTCTATAGGTAGACAGCTATACAGGTGAAGGCCTCCAGCCAGACACCACTGTATAGGTAGGATGCTGTCTCCTATGGCAACAATCTTGTAGAAGTTACTAACTGTAATTGTATCCAACTATTTTGAGCACGAACAGTTCTCGGCTTACCCCACAATCACTAACTGTGGGTCTTCTCTCAATAAGCTTTCAGTCTCTCTCACTAGACTTCAGATCCATTAGCCACTAGACCCCCTGAGCTCTTCCACTGTTAGCACTCAGTATCTTCCTCAAGCATCACCCCCACTTCACTGCTGGGCCCCTGGCTTGGTACTCACACTCTTCAAGCATCACCCCTGCGGACACGCTAGGTCCCTGGCTTGGCACTCACTGATGCTTCGCAAGCGTCACCTCTGCTGTCCCGCTGGGTCCCTGACTCGGCACTTGCTGATGTTTTCCCACTTCTTCACCGTCCCCCGCTGGTGAGAAGTCTGCTCTGGTACTGGCCTCAGCTTACTCACAGTGGTCTCCGGTAACAAAGTGGATGGTCCCTTTGTGGCGACAGCTTCCCCCCTACCTCCGACCACAACTGGTTCTCCAGCCAGAACTGTTACTTCTTGTTGTACTACAAGCCCGCAGTCCCAACCCTACGCTGCTCTCCTGCTTCTGGATAGGCCCTCAGACAGCCTAGCAACCAGATGTCCCCAGAATAGGTTTGGGGCTTACAACCTAGCAGCCCGGGGCAGCATAACGCACGTCCACCCAGACAGTTGTCCAGATGGCACAGAACCCTGATCACCTGATTCCACCCAAATAAACAGGCTCTACCAGCAGGCCAAGGGACTTAAAGAAACGCCTGCCAATTGGCTGAGACACCCCATTCACTCATAATCTGTCCTTGCTATGCCCTGGTCTTATCGAATGTCACCAGCTACAGTGCCACCTAGTAACAGAAGAGAAAAGTGCAGCAAGTCCAGGATTAGGGGGAAATCAATTGATCTCCTAACAATTGGCCAAGGCAACTATCGCCTGGCAACTAAATTTAATAGCAGCCCTGCCTAAACATCAGGGTGCTACATTTACAAGAGGGAAAAACACAGGAACATTCTCATTGGTATGCTGCTGCTCCTTCAGCGAAGGATGGGTGCGTCATGAACCAGGCTGTGTTGCTGCAATCTGGAGACAGATCCAAGATTGTTCTCCCTGACAATTACAAATCATTTGCTAGGTAAATCGGTCCATATAGTTAAAACTCTGTATTTAGCGGTTTGCCTGGATGTCGGCATTAAATGACCTTCAGGTTTTATTTCCAAAAGTGAAAGTAAACTAGAAGAAATGCACACTTATAAAATAGTTGTAGAGTTAGGTTCTTATTTAATTTAAATTCCAACTTCAGAAAATGATTATTTATTTATTTCAGGTACTTATATAGCGCCGTCAATTTACGCAGCGCTTTACATATACATTTTACATTCACATCAGTCCCTACCCTCAAGGAGCTTACACTCTAAGGTCCCTAACTGACAATCATACATACTAGGGACAATTTAGACAGGATCCAATTAACCTACCAGCATGTCTTTGGAGTGATTAAAGTGAACCTGTCACCAGGCTAAGGACATCCAAGTATTTATATTTTAGTATGCAGTAAATGAGCTTTAAAAAACAAGCCCTTACTGAACACCGTAGATGCAGGCACTGTGGAGAAAGCCATCCTCAATATTCACAACAGAAGGCAGAATTAATGAAGTCTGGTTCCAGTCATTTTCTCAGCAGATTTAACCATGCTTCCTTTCTCCCACTTCTTCAGCTCCACAGGATCTACAGCTAGAGAGGTCAGTGAGGGCTTGCTCTTACGCTCACTTACTGCTTGCTAAAGTGGTATTAAACCCAAAACCAATATTGTAATATATTGCAGTTTACCAATCATTAGATGTGGTGGCTGCGTTTGTTTTCTTTGTTTTAAGGCTTTTTTTCCCCTCTGTTTTCACCTGGTGATCTGGCCAAAAAACAAACCTCCTCTGGATGAAGGAGCACAGGGGGAACATTTAGACAGCAGCATTGTCAGTCTGGGGAGGGGGGAGCTCTTCCCCACAAATTGAAGCTGAACTCCTGCTAACACTTTATAAGCAGTTACAGCACACAGTTTTTGTTTTTTTTTCCCATTTGGGATAAAGGTTTTACATAAATAAAAGCGGCTATTGAAAGCACCCCTGTCAGTAGTAAATTGTGTGTCTCAACCCTGTAATTGCTACATTTGCAGAACAGCTTGTTCTGTTAAAAAACAACAACAGACATACTGGCTGGATCACCAGGTAAAATAAAAGAAAGAAAGCCCACAAAACTAATGCAACTATCACATCTAAGAATTGCTAGGCTGCAATATAAAAAATGTTTGCTTTTGGGTTTTTTACCACTTTAAGAATGTGTAAATACTTCATGTCTAGTCACAAGCTCGCTCTAAAGTGCATCTAAAGACAAACGTTTAGATTTTGTCAATATCAAGAAATGCAGAAGAGTTCCCTTAAGTGGACTTTTAAGGCACTCGATGTAGTAAAGCAATATACAAAGGTATATATAAAAAAAGTTGCATACATTTTATTGAAACACATTAAAAACAATTGCAACGAGGCATTAGCTGATCCATACAAAACATGTGTAGTGCTATAAAAAAAGCATAGATTCTCCTTAGATTTTGTCAATAGATCCAGGAAGGGTTAAAATTACACTAAACTCTGGTTTAAAAATTATTTATTCTATTGAAGTCTGTATTTTAAAAAAATACTTTCTATTGCTGTCAGTCTCCTCCAAATTCCTTCTTTGCTTCTGTGATCCAACACCCTTATAGAGGGTGGCTACACTCATTTTCCATGGTCCCACTGTAGGTAAGAGCATAGCCACCCTCTCTTTCTCACTCCTTAGATGGAAGCAATGAAAAAAAAAAAAAAAAAAAAAAAAAAAGTCGTTCAGGAGCTCAGGGAGGACATGACAAGGAGGCAGAAAAACACAGTAAGAAATGACAAAATGTTACTAAACCCAGGAGACTGCATTTACTATATCTGGTCTCCCACAGTACACAGAACATGGAAATGCAATCATTTTAGTAAATATAAACTGCTAAATGCATTTTCTCATTAGCAGCATATAGCAGTCTTGTAACTTGTGCCTGGTTAAAGCTTGTAGGAGGCATTTTCATTCTCCTCTGATTGTCCTATCAGGATGCAGGACCCCTGACCCTCTGTCTGGACAGTGCTGATTGTCCCTGAGCTGATCACATGCACTCTCCCAAGAAAAAAAAAAACTCTAGCAATACACACCAAACTGAGCATGTGCAGCCTGACTCCAGAAACTTTGGAGACAATGCAAGAAGGGGAGGCTCTGCATACAGGATTAAACAGCCTTTTTACACAATGCGAAGGATTAACCCCTTAGGTTCCACAGCGAGTATAACAAGCATGCTTTGCTGTATATACAGACCGATTTTACTGTTGTAGGTTTAGTAACACTTTAACCGCTTCCCGACCGCCTCACGCAGATATACTGTGGCAGAAGGGCACATTTAAGAGGCGGCTTGCGGGCGCGCGCCCCCTGGGAGCTCCGTGACCGTGATCGCAGGTCCCGCAGATCCGATGTCCGCGGGGATACCCGCGATCGTCTCACGGTGAGGAAGAACGGGGGTGATGCTAATGTACACAAGCATCTCCCTGTTCTGCCTAATGACACTGTCACTGATCACCGCTCCCTGTAATAGGGAGCGGTGATCAGTGATGTGTCACACACCGCCCCTCCCCCCACAGTTAGAATCACTCCCTAGGACAGACTTAACCCCTACAGCGCCACCTAGTGGTTAACCCCTTCACTGCCAGTGACATTTTTACAGTAACCAATGCAATTTTTTAGTATTGATCACTGTATTAATGCCAATGGTCCCAAAAATGTGTCAAAATTGTCCGATGTGTCCGCCATAATGTTGCAGTCACGATAAAAATCGCTGATCGCCGCCACTACTAGTAAAAAAAAAAAAAAAAAAAAAAAAATTAATAAAAATACCATAAAACTATCCCCTATTTTGTAGATCCTATAACTTTTGCGCAAACCATTTAATAAACACTTATTGTGATTTTTTTTACCAAAAATATGTAGAAGAATACGTATTGGCCTAAACTGAGGAAAAAAAAAGGTTTTTTTATACATTTTTTGGGGATATTATAGCAAAAAGTAAAAAAATAATGTGTTTTTTTTTCAAAATTATCGCTATTTTTTTATTTATAGCGCAAAAAATAAAAAACGCAGGTGAGAGCAAATACCACCAAAAGAAAGCTCTATTTGTGGGAAAAAAGGACGTCAATTTTGTTTGGGAGCCACGTCGCACGACCACGCAATTGTTAAAGCGACGCAGTGCCGAATCGCAAAAAGTGCTCTGGTCTTTGGCCAGCAAAATGGTCTGGGGCTTAAGTGGTTAATGAAAAATAGATTACAGGGTCATTAAGTAGATTTACAGTATATAGATTATTTTTGGTGAATAACAATATTATTTAGACTCATTTTAAAACCTCTGTCAGGCTTTATTGTGGTCTGTGCCAGTGCTGGGGAGATTTACTCTATTTGTTCACTGTCACCAGAACAGAAAGCGATAAGAATTCTACAATTTTAGCGACGGAATAGTACTAGAATCTGTTGTAAGAGAGGACGGGAAGGAAAAAAAAAACTGACAAAATGTTTCAATCGTTCTCTACTCCGTCCAAAACCTAGTAAAAAAAAAGCATGACAAAGATTCTGGGTCACTTCCATGGGGATGGAAGATATGGGGAGACAACTATTTAGCAGCAAATGGGACCGTGTTCTCTGTTCATGTGCTACTGTGTATTGCATTGCTGCATTGTCTGTTCTCTGGGGTTGGCAAACGAGGGACAAGGAAAGGATGGGACACAAGATACCAATACAGTACTCTAAGTCTGGATTACAAACTTAGAGTACTGTATTGGTATCCAGAGGATTACAAACTTAGAGTACTGTATTGGTATCTTGTGTCCCATCCTTCCCTTGTCCCTCGTTTGCCAACCCCAGAGAACAGACAATGCAGCAATGCAATACACAGTAGCACATGAACAGAGAACACGGTCCCATTTGCTGCTAAATAGTTGTCTCCCCATATCTTCCATCCCCATGGAAGTGACCCAGAATCTTTGTCATGCTTTTTTTTTACTAATTATCAATGACAAAAGACGCATACCCTTATACTTTTTTTTTTTTTTTTTTTTTTTGTGCTCACCCAAATAGCCTGTGATTATAGTCACTGGAATTTTAGATTGTGTCTGATCATCAGCAATGGGGACAAGCTCTGGGCAATCTTCCTCTTCCTCCATTAAGACAACAGGTGTTTCCACTGTAAAAAAAATTTAAAAAAATAAAAAAAAGGAGAGGAGGTAGGTAATTGTTAACAAAAATGTATTATTTGCCTATCATTTTCAGCAAACAATTAGGCTGCGTTTCAATTTAAGGCCTAGTTTTCATTTTTGATTGATGTGTACCTGCATTATTGTATACAGAAAAATATGTAAATACACAGTTATGTATACAGTACATACATTGTACCTATCAACCCACTTTTGTGAAAGTGTGGAGTGTCAATGCAGACAATCTCTTTTTCAGCATAGCTAAACTCCCTCCCCACCAATGAAGTTTTGTAACTCAGACAACACAGCAGCCAAAGAGTTTTGTAGCTGGGTGGATGGAGCCTAATAGGGATTCAGAAACACTAATTCCCCATCAGAGCCACTTCCCTTGTGATTGCCTGTTGGCTATGGAATCCACCCACTGCCTGATGTCAATCAAAAGGAGAGAGCGGGCCCTGATGGAGAATTAATTCCTCAGCTTCCCTATCAGGCTTCACTTTCTGTCAGTGTCACTGGTGGCTGGGGGGCTGTTATTTGTGAAGCTGATAGCATTCTTGGCCACCAATGACAGATGTGGTAGATATGGGGTAGCAGGAACAAACATGCTGCTCTGCTACAAAGCATACAGAGACAGGCACTTTGCCTGTCTCTGTACACCAACTCAGAGCTGGTATAATTACCTCCAGTTTTGTTATCTGCGAACTGGGGGTAATTCTTTTTGGATTTAGGGCAGTAATGGCACCCCTTTGTTAAAGAGCCATCTGCTACTAAAATGGGCTGCAGTGTTTTTTGAATCTGGTGCAGGCCATTTTCATGAGCCATACCAACAGAAAAGTGTTGTTAGGGCATTACTGAATTTCCCTCATTGTAGTCTAAAGTGAACCTGATAGGATACAAATTCAAAACAGCAGCAGTAATCTTGCACCACCAGAACCCCCAGTTCCTCCACTTCCAAGTAGTGAAGATTAGGCACACCCGCCCCAGCACCACCTGCATACCACAATTCAATTTCGGGGTGCCTAAGCAACCTATCTTGAAGCCTCCAGCATCGTCATGTGGGTAGTAAGGACCAGGGCATGCCCATGCATATGCAATTAACACTTTTCAAATAGTCACTATTTGTTCAACTGGTTTTAAAGCTCTGGGTGCTGAACTACATTGATTCTGCAGTAAAGGGTATGTACCAACCACTTATACGGTCTGATACCTGCTGCTAATAGTTTTGTAAATGTGAGTCATCTACAGATTCACATTTGACTTGCACTTTAACACCAACATTCACCTACCTAAGTAGCATTGTAGGTAAAATTTGCATTTTCAAATGCCTGCCCCAAATTTTTTGAGGTTATGAAATGGGATGACCCCTTTGAACTGCTACATTGAGGAGTACTATACAGACAAGGTTTTTCCAGTTTTGTTTAAAATCCCCTTTAAAAAGTTAAACAGATAAGGAAAAAAATTGATGGAAGCAAGCAAATATCCAAGGGCATCATTGTGGTGGCTTTCAGAAATGCTTGGAAATAGTGCCTATAGGTAAATCTGAACCTAGCAAACACCCCCAATTATCGGACCCATAGGAATACGTAACAAAAGGTTTTTTGTTGAGAATAAAATAAAAGCACAGCAGTTAAGGACACCAATGTGTAAGCAGACAAGAGAAATTATGCTGAATGAACTCTTTGTCCTAACCAGGGGGCTTGATATGTTTATGTCCTTGTTGCACTCATTACCGGAATTAGGGAAGGCCCATTAACAACATCAACCATTGTTCTCAACATGGTTACATTTTCACAGACATCCTTGATGACACTGACAACCAGTACCCCTGTGAACACATCTTCAAACCTACAAGCAGCTTTCTAGCAGAAATACTAGTGAAGATCACCTCTGACAGTGGGCTTCATTCAGAGAACCAGATCGTATACGGTATTTAGGCGTTCTCAAATAGCGCATGCGATCCTGAAGGGGGAGAAAAGCCAACAATTAAAATTTTTAAAAATGGCGCAGGGTCCCCTCCAAAATCTATACCAGACCCTTATCCGAGCATGCAGCCTGACAGGTCAGGAAAGGGGGAGCGACGAGGCCACATGCCATCAACATAGGGGGGTGTTTTGGAGCAGGGGGGCCCTTCCCCACAACCCTGGCTGGTGGTTGTGGGGGTCTGCAGGCAGGGGGCTATGTGAAGGAGTATAGTACCCCTACTCATTCACCAAAAGAAGGTGTAGTGTAAAAAAAAAAAAAAGTTTTTGACAAGTCCTTTTTTTTTTTAAATCTTTTTTATAAATAAAGGTCTGCTGCTGACTCGGGGGGGGGGGAGTCAGCCCCCGCAGTCTAACAGTTATTAAAAAACTAAGCACTCCTCCCTCCACCCATGTTAAGGGTATGTGGCCTGGGGGGGGGGGTGGGGAGGGCCTCACTTGTCCCATCCCTTTCCTGACCTGCATGTTTGGATAAGGGTCTGGTATGGATTTTTGGGGTGACCCCACAACATTTTTTTTTACTATTATTTTGGCGTGGGGGTTTCTGTCAAAATACATTACAGACTTGAAGGGCCTGGTATGGATTGGGGTGTGACCCCACGCAGATTTTTACTTTTTTTTTTTTATTGCCGGCAACTTTTTTTTACATTCAGCTGTCAGCGAGGAACCCCGCTGACAGCTGATGACTCATCAGTTGTTAAAGACGCAGCAGCCGTTCCCTCCTTAACAACCATGACACTTACTGGTTGTTAAAAGTGGTTGAAAAGGCACAAGGTTTTTTACCTATCATGCGTATGCATGAAGGTAAAAAAAAAAAAAACCTTCTCTGTGCAGCAGCCTCCCCAGCCCCCCTAATACTTACCTGAGCCACACTTTTTGTAGCTGCTGACTTTTAAATGGGTGGAACTCTGCTTTAACACAAGTTTCAATTTGATTGCTTAATTCTGAACACAACTAAATCCCCAGTTATAAGAGGGTGTGCACACTTATGCAACCACATTATTTTAGTTTTTTAGTTTTACCTCCCCCCCCCTAAAATATTTCAGTTTGTTTTTCAATTGAGTTGTAAAGTTTATAGGTCACAATAAAAGGTGGAAAAAGTTCTGAAATGATTTATCTTTGTCTAATTTTTTTACATCACAGAAACCTGACATTTTAACAGAGGTGTGTAGACTTCTTATATCCACTGTATGAACATTTTCTGTCCTGGCCGATAAACTTAGTTTGATCAAATGTAACCTCAATCAAGTCTGAATCAGAAGGGAAGTTATGCCCATTTGATTGTTTGCTGGTTTGTTTCGATGGAATCACAATGGTTTTACACAGAGAAGCCCTGATCCTCTTATTGGGGTCCATGCCCATGCTCCTGGCTCCTCCTCTTGTCTGGACTCATTTCAAGCCCAGCTTTATGAGTGCGGCTTGAGAAGAGGAGGATCCGGGCTGCTCTGTGCAAATCCATTGCAGAGAGCAGGCAAGTATACAATGTTTGTTTAAAAACGAGACCTTTACCTTTACAACCACTTTAAAACGCCAAACTAGTGAATTAAACCCCTTCCTGTGAAGAAGAAAGACAGAATTGGAATAGGGCTGTGTCAGACACAGATTTCTTTTCCTTTTTTTTATTTATTTATTTATTTTTTTAACCATAAGCCGCAAACTTTGTAGAGCAGTTTTGCAAACAGTCCACTTTTTAGATGTTTTGCTCCAACTAAAGTTTCCCTATTCTAAACGTTATCAGATGTACTTTTGTATAGTTATAAAAAGAAAATATTTTTAGCATTTGGTTAGTATAGAAACATCTTTAAAAATGTTTGGCAACAAAGGCACGATAGCACATAATTAACTGAGAAACAAAAAATAGCTTGAGCCAAGAAGACACTCCCCTTTTTGTGGTCAATGTGTTTTCCAAGGTGGTTAGCATGATAACACAGCAGATGTTATATTGTTGTGCAACTTATTTCAAACATAAACCTTCATACAAAGCAGATGCGGCGTCATACTGCTCTAAAAACTTTCTCTGATGCCGATTGAGCATGTGAGCAAAGATCACCAAACTTTTGTTATGTTTTCATAGATGATACATTACAGCATGATCATAAATCTTGCCGCATGCTTCCATACATAGTGCATTTCTAGCAGCCTGTCGGTTTACCAAATTAGCATGAAAACAAACTGCCAAATGCTTCCTGTTGTGGTAGTGTCAGTGATTTCTACCTGACTAAAGTTTGGGTCAGAGTATGATAAGTACATATTAAAGTGGTTGTAAACCCTTACATATACCCAGTAAAGTGACTGGCCTCAGGCGATACATACAGATGAAACAAATCATCCTACATAAGTTGTGCCTGTTTATCTGCAGTCCTCTCTCCTCTACAGCTTCCTGAAGCTCATATTTTACACAGAATTTCTGAACTCCAGAAGGAACGGTCAGCGATCTGATATCACACACTGCACAGCAGGGAGCTGGGTGTAATCTGAGACCTGAGTGGAGGGAATGGACACACTCACCTTTACACAGTCTCATAGGGAACCCATGTCCTGGATTGGGGGGCATTCCCCATAATGACTGTCAGAAGTGAGTCATGCACATAGCAGAGGAATGACAGAGCAAACAGAAATCACACAACATGCTTTGTTAACACAAGTACCTACATATAACCGTGTGCTGCTGCGTAAAGCTGTATCCTTTTTACACGTGGCTGTAAGTACACCTGTGTCTCCTAAGGTGCTAAACTACTGTTGTATTTTATGCAATATGGCCCAATACGTCTGTGTGCATGAAGCCTAATAATCATAAAAAGAAAGAAAAATAAGAATGGTCAGGGGTAAGTCAGGAAATGGCCCACTACACTGGAGGTCTGTAAAAATAATGCCCCCGTACTGTAGTGGTCAATGGAGAAAAACCCTCTAACATTGGTGGTCAACAAAAGAAGTCCGCTCTACAATGGAGAGGAATAGAAGAAGGGTCCCCGCAGGACCCCTTCATCAAGCATGTGGCATCACATGCCTGATGAAGGGGTCCTGCGTGGCTCTGAAATGTTGCTATTTGATGTAACAATGTGATCGCTGATTAAAGCTTTGGACCCATTCTGGAGATCCATGGTGTGCTGGTGATATTTCTCGCTTTGACTATTCACGGTTTTAGCCGGTGATCGCTGCAGCGCTCACTTAAACACAGCCATTTCTACATAAACGTGTGCTTTGGGAATAGTGCCTGAGAAGAAGACCCCCTCTACAAAAGAGGTGGTGGGTAGAAGAAGACCCCCTCTACAAAAGAGGTGGTGGGTAGAAGAAGACCCCCTCTACAAAAGAGGTGGTGGGTAGAAGAAGACCCCCTCTACAAAAGAGGTGGTGGGTAGAAGAAGACCCCCTCTACAAAAAGGTGGTGGGTAAAAGAAGAACCCTCTACAATAGTGGGGAGGTAAGGTTGAATATTTGTATAGATCCATATTGCAACAGCATGTGATACGTTAATATAGGGTATTTTCCATCGTAATTGTTTGGAAATGACTTTTCCTAATTTTACATTTCTTTTTTTTCCCCTTCCTCTCTCTTGTTTTAGGTGTGGTTGGTTGTGTGTATATAAAAATACAAAAAATACCAATAAAAATTATTGTTTAAAAAAAACAATAGTGGGGAGTAGAAGCAGACCCCTCTACGTGGGTGGTGGGTAGAGGAAGGACCCTCTACGTGGGTGGTGGGTAGAGGAAGGACCCTCTACGTGGGTGGTGGGTAGAGGAAGGACCCTCTACGTGGGTGGTGGGTAGAGGAAGGACCCTCTACGTGGGTGGTGGGTAGAGGAAGGACCCTCTACGTGGGTGGTGGGTAGAGGAAGGACCCTCTACGTGGGTGGTGGGTAGAGGAAGGACCCTCTACGTGGGTGGTGGGTAGAGGAAGGACCCTCTACGTGGGTGGTGGGTAGAGGAAGGACCCTCTACGTGGTTGGTGGGTAGAGGAAGGACCCTCTACGTGGGTGGTGGGTAGAGGAAGGACCCTCTACGTTGGTGGTGGGTAGAGGAAGGACCCTCTACGTGGGTGGTGGGTAGAGGAAGGACCCTCTACGTTGGTGGTGGGTAGAGGAAGGACCCTCTACGTTGGTGGTGGGTAGAAGAAGGACCCTCTACGTTGGTGGTGGGTAGAAGAAGGACCCTCTACGTTGGTGGTGGGTAGAAGAAGGACCCTCTACGTTGGTGGTGGGTAGAAGAAGGACCCTCTACGTTGGTGGTGGGTAGAAGAAGGACCCTCTACGTTGGTGGTGGGTAGAAGAAGGACCCTCTACGTTGGTGGTGAGTAGAAGAACCCTCTACGTTGGTGGTGGGTAGAAGAAGAACCCTCTACGTTGGTAGTGGGTAGAAGAAGAACCCTCTACGTTGGTGGTGGGTAGAAGAAGAATCCTACACGTTGGTGGTCATAGAAGAAGAAGACATTTGAGATGATTCCATTTAAATTGGAGATCAATATGTGGTCATTGCAGAGGTGACTTTTATCACTGGATGTCAGTGGAAACTGCTGCCCCCAATATTGTTGGTGGGTCTGAACCAGCCTGAGCTACCCCACCAGGAAGCTGTCACTGCGTACAGCCAATCACAAGCATTCCGAGGCCCGCAGCCACATCTATACAAGCTCTTTACTGTATATACATACGCTGTGGGGGCAGGGGATGCCTCTGACGCTTATAATTGGCTATATGCAGTGACAGCTCCCTGGCAGGATTGCTCAAGCAGGTTCAGTCTGGTGATTCACATTGCACATTGAGCTCATCCCTGGTGGTGAGTGCAGGTGGAAGAGCAATCTGTCACTGTTCAAGGAACCCTGAGCAAACTCTGGAGGAACAGTGAATGAGAAGGGCTGGACTAGGCAGACCACTAGATATTGCACATATCAAAACAATTGTAGTCAGTATTAGTATACTTTCCTTTTCTCTGTAACATAATTTCATAAATTTAACAACACATCAACAGTAATTAGAATTTCAACATATTGATTTAAAAAAGCATCTACAGGAATAACTCTTTCTGTAACCCAGTTATGACAAACCTGCTGCTTTGAAAAGCTCAGAACTACAAGTCCCATCATGCAAAGCTACAGGATGTCTATCTAGCTGCTGCAGATTCCCTTTACATGCAGCAAGTTGAAGACTGATTATATCTAAGACTGGATCTTCTCTGCTGTAATAGCACCCCCTTCCCCAACACAACACTACATACATCACCCTGGAGGGATCACTCCTGCCTGCACCGCTCACACATCACACTGCACATCATGTGCTGTAAACACACTGAGCTTCTTCCTGTGCAGCTGCTAAAACCTTCCTCCTTCAACACGTGCTTTGCTCACAGTGCTCCACGCAGAAAGCAGACAGTGTTGTGTTTACCAGGAGCAAGGTCTGAAATGTTTCCAGTCTGCAATCACTTCATGAAAGAAGCTCAGTGCATGCAACAGCATTGCTCCATAATAACTCAGTAAACATAGAGTAAGCATTGTTCTGGGAAAAGTTGTGTTCTCTCACTGTGCCTATTCAATTGCTTGGTAACACAAATTGCTAATCAGCAAATCACATGGCAGCAACTCAATGCATTTAGGCATCTAGACTTGGTAAAGACGACTTGCAGTTCACTTGAAGTTCAAACACGAGCATCAGAATGGGGAAGAAAGGGGATTTAAGTGACTGGTTGTTGGTGCCAGACGGGCTGCTCTGAGTATTTAACCACTAGAGATCTGTGCTATAGCCGAATGATGCTTTGCCGGGATGACGTCTATTGACGTCGTCCCATGCATGAGTGGCCTGCGCGCCCTGTGATCAGCAAGTCTATGAGACCCCAACCCCTTACCATGTGATCAGCAGTCAGCCAATGACAGATGATCATGTGATGTCAACAGAGCCGGTAATCAGCTATTTTTTCTCCTCGTGCTGACAGCGTGAGGAGAAAAAAAAAGGCGATCATCAGTGCCCACCTGTGCCCCCTGCCAGTGACACCTAGCAATAGGCAGCAGTGCCGCCTACCAGTGCCCCCCAGCGCCACCCATCAGTGTCACCCATCAGTGCCCACAATCAGTGCCACCCATTAGTGCCCCCCATCAGTGGTACCTATCCGTGCCACCCATCAGTGGCCATCAGTGCCGCCTTATCTGTCCCCATCAGTGCCGCCTTATCTGTCCCCATCAGTGCCGCCTTAACTGTGTCTATCCGTGCCCACCAGTGCTGCCTCATCAGTGCATATCAATGAAGGAGAAAAATTACCCGTTTGCAAAATTTTATAACAAACTATGAAACATGATTTTTTTTTTTCAAAATTTTCCATCTTTTTTTGTTTGTTTAGCAAAAAATAAAAACCCCAGCTGTGATTAAATACCACCAAAAGAAAGCTCTATTTGTGGGAAAAAATGATAAAAATTTCATTTGGGTACAGTGTTGTATGACCGCGCAATTGTCATTCAAAGTGCGTCAGCGCTGAAAGATGAAAATTGGTCTGGGCAGGAGGGGGGTTTAAGTGCCCAGTAAGCAAGTGGTTAAAAAACATATGATCTACTGGGATTTTCACGCATAATCATCTCTAAAGTTTACAGAGAATGGTCCAAAAAAGAGAAAATTTCCAGCGAGCGGCAGTTGTGTCGAAGAAAATGGCTTGTTAATGTCAGAAGAGAATGGGTAGACTGGTTTGAGATGATAGAAAGGCAACAGTAACTCAAATAACCACTCGTTACAACCAAGGTATGCAGAATACCATCTCTGAATGCACATACACCACATTGGGTACCAATCCTGTCCACTAAGAACAGGAAACTGGGGCTACAATTCACACAGGCTCACCAAAATTGTACAATAGAAGATTGGAAAAATGTTGCCTGGTCTGATAAGTCTCGATTTCAGCTACAACATTCAGATGGTAGGGTCAGAAAGGTTCAGGCTGGTGCTGGTGGTGTAATGGTGTGTAGGATATTTTCTTGGCACACTTTGGGCCCCTTTAGTACCAATTGAGCATTGTCTACCACTTCAGCCCCGGAAGAATTTACCCCCTTCCTGACCAGAGCACTTTTTGCGATTCGGCACTGCGTCGATTTAACTGACAATTGCGCGGTTGTGCGACGTGGCTCCCAAACAAAATTGACGTCCTTTTTTCCCCGCAAATAGAGCTTTCTTTTGGTAGTATTTGATCACCTCTGTGCTTTTTATTTTTTGCGCTATAAACAAAAAAAGAGCGACAATTTTGAAAAAAAGCATTATTTTTTACTTTTTGCTATAATAAATATCCCCCAAAAATATATAAAAAAACAATTTATTTTCCTCAGTTTAGGCCGATATGTATTCTTCTACATATTTTTGGTAAAAAAATCGCAATAAGCGATTATTGATCGGTTTGCGCAAAAGTTATAGCATTTACAAAATAGGAGATAGTTTTATGGCATTTTTATTTATTTATTTATTTTTTTTAAATGGCGGCGATCTGCGATTTTTATTGTGACTGCGACATTATGGCGGACACATCGGACATTTTTGACACATTTTTGGGACCATTGTCATTTATACAGCAATCAGTGCTATACAAATGCACTGATCCCTGTGTAAATGATACTGGCAATGAAGGGGTTAACCACTAGGTGGCAGTGTAGGGGTTAAGTGTGTCCTAGGGGCGTGTTTCTAACTGTAGGGGGATGGGCTGTGCGTGACACATCATTGATCTCTGCTCCAATGACAGGGAGCAGAGAACAGTGACACTGTCACTAGGCAGAACGGGGAGATGCTTGTTTATATTAGCATCTCCCCGTTCTTCCTCCCCGTGAGGCGATCGTGGGTATCCCTGACTCACAGAGCTTGCCACGCACGCGCGCTGGCCGCCTCTTAAAGGGGAACGTACAGGTACGTGATTCTGCCTGTACGTGCCCTTCTGCCGCAGTATATCTGCGTGAGGCGGTCGGCAAGCGGTTAATCACCATGGCCTACCTTAGTATTGTTGCTGACCATGTCCATCCCTTTATGACTACAGTGTACCCATCTTCTGATGGCTATTCCAGCAGCATAATGCACCATGCCACCAAGCTCATATCATCTCACCACTGGTTTCCTAAACATGACAATGAGTTCACTGTACTCAATCCAATAGAGCACCTTTGGGATGTGGTGGAACGGGAGATTTGCATCATGGATGTTCAGCCAACAAATCTGCAGCAACTGCGTAATGCTATCATGTCATTATGGACCAACATTTCTGACAAATGTTTCCAACACCTTGTTGAATCTACAGTGCCTTGCAAAAGTATTCATACCCCTTGAAATTTTCCACATTTTGTCATGTTACAACCAAAATGTAAATATATAGTTTATTGGGATTTTATGTGATAGACCAACACAAAGTGGCACATAATTGTGAAGTGGAAGGAAAATGATAAATGGTTTTCAAATTTTTTTTACAAATAAATATGTGAAAAGTGTGCCATACATTTGTATTCAGCCCCCCGGAGTCAATACTTTGTAGAACCACCTTTCACTGCAATTACAGCTACAAGTCTTTTTGGGGATGTCTCTACCAGCTTTGCACATCTACAGAGTAAAATTTTTGCCCATTCTTCTCTGCAAAATAGCTCAAGCTCTGTCAGATTGGATGGAGCGCATCTATGTACAGCAATTTTCAAGTCTTGCCACAGATTCTCAATTGGATTTAGGTCTGGACTTTGACCGGGCCATTCTAAGACCCCATACACACTATACAACTTTTGTTGTCTGATTTCCTTTAGATTTACCAAAACCATGTAGTGCAAGGGCCTGCCTGATTGCATACAAATTGAAACTCAGGTTTGACCTCATATTTAATGGTTTTGGTAAATCTGAAGGAAAACATCTACAGAAAATTGTACAGTGTGTATCCAGCTTTACACATGAATGTGCTTTGATCTAAACCATTCCATTGCACCTCTGCCTGTATGTTTAGGGTTGTTGCCCTGCTGGAAGGTGAACCCCTGCCCCAGTCTCAAGTCTTTTGCAGACTCCAATGCCGTGTACACACGAGGGAAATGTCCATCAGAAAAAGTCCGATGGCAGCTTTTGATCGTATATTCCGATCGTGTGTAGGCCCCATCGGACTTTTTCCGTCGAAAATTCAGACAGACTTAGATAGAGAACCTGTTCTATATTTTTCCGACGGAACAAATTCCTATCGGGAAAACTGCTCTTCTGTATGCTGTTCCGACACACCAAAAACGACGAATGCTCTGAAGCAAGTACGAGACGGAAGCTATTGGCTACTGGCTATTGAAGTTCCGTTTTCTAGTCCCGTCGTAAGTGTTGTACGTCACCGCGTTCTGGACGGTCGAACTTTTGTGTGACCGTGTGTATGCAAGACAGCTTGAGCGGAACTCTGTCGGAAAAAACTTCAGAATTTATTCAGACGGCAGTCGTGTGTACAGGGCATAACAGGTTTTATTCTAAGATTGCCCTATATTTGGCTCCATCCATCAACTCTGACAAGATTCCTTATCCCTGCTGAAGAAAAGCATCCCCACAACATGATGCTGCCACCACCATGTTTCACGGTGGGGATGGTGTGTTCAGGGTGATATGCAGTGTTAGTTTTACTCCACACATAGTGTTTTCCTTTTAGGCCAAAAAGTTCACTTTTGGTCTCATCTGACCAGAGTACCTTCTTCCACATGTTTGCTGTGTCCCCCACATGGCTTCTCCTAAACTGCAAACAAAACTTCTTATGGCTTTCTTTCAACAATGGTTTTCTTCTTGACACTCTTCCATAAAGGCCAGATTTGTTGAGTGCACGACTAATAGTTGTCCTGTTGACAGATTCTCCCACCTGAGCTGTGGATCTCTGCAGCTCCTCCAGAGTTACCATGGGCCTCTTGGCTACTTCTCTGATTAATGCTCACCTTGCCCGGCCTGTCAGTTTAGGTGGACGGCCATGTCTTGGTAGGTTTGCAGTTGTGCCATACTCTTTACATTTTCAGATGATGGATTGAACAGTGCTCCGTGAGATGTTCAAAGGTTGGGATATTTTTTTATAACCTAACCCCGCTTTATACTTCTCCACAACTTTATCCCTGACCTGTCTGGTGTGTTCTTGGCATTCATGATGCTGTTTGTTCACTAAGGTTCTCTAACAAACCTCTGAGGGCTTCACAGAACAGCTGTATTTATACTGAGATTAAATTACACACAGGTGGACCCTATTTACTAATTAGGTGACTTCTAAAGGCAATTGGTTCAACTAGATTTTAGTTAGGGGTATCAGAGTAAAGGGGGCTGAATACAAATGCACGCCACACTTTTCACATATTTATTTGTAAAAAATGTTGAAAACCATTTATCATTTTCCTTCCACTTCACAATTATGTGCCACTTTGTGTTGGTCTATCACATAAAAATCCCAATAAAATACATTTACGTTTTTTGCTTGTAACATGACAAAATGTAGAAAATGTGAAGGGGTATGAATACTTTTTCAAGGCACTGTATGCCACGAAGAATTAAGGCAATCCTGAAGACAAAAGGGGGTCCAACCTGGTACTAGTAAGGTGTAATAATAAAGTGGCCAGGGAGTGTATATTGACACTACACAATGAATGACAATACAACAATGCAATGGCTTCCACAACAATCAGATTTTTTAATAATTTATTTTCTTATTACAGGTATTTAAATAGCACATACAAATTACACACTTTCTCTCTCTCTACCCCTTCCTCTTGCCTATGCTTTTCTTCCTACATGTCTATTCTGGTTTCATGACCCTGTGGGGAATTTAGTTAATGTGTTCCTTTTATTTTTGTGTTGATGTAAAATCTTCTTTATGGAGGATGTTGTTAAGCCTTGCAGCGCAGTCTGACAAACCCAACTACTGGAGATTGACCAATCCATCAGTAGATTTTGCATTATTTCTCTATACAAGATGGACGGGACTTAGGATATTGCAATATCCAATGACTAATTGTATTGCTCTGTCCTCCAGTGTCTTAATAGCCCCCCCCCCCCACACTTGGAACTTATCTGTTTTTTTTTTTTTCCAACGTGGTTTGTCTTGCTGTGCTCTTTTAAAAAAAATAGAATAACGTTTATGGCAATGGAATGTAAGAATGATCTGATTAACAAGGGCATAAACACTCATATACCTGTACACTAGAGCTACACGATTCTGGCCAAAATGAGAATCACAATTTTTTTGCTTAGAATAAAAAGATCACGAACTGCTCTGATCTTTGGGCAGCCAAATGGTCCCGGCTGAAGTGGTTAAGTGGTTAAACTTCCCTCATTTACACACCAAAGTGTATTCCTTTGAACTAAAGGACAAATTGTTACAATGTTTATACTTAAGTTCCACTGCTAAAGAATGTTGTGATTCTTGGCAGACTGCCCGCTTTTTTTCCTCTTTCTTTTGAAGGCTGTCGGCTTTAGCAGAGCAGAGAGAATTCTCTGCATAGAAATAATCGGGAAATACTTTGTCAAGATCGCAACAGGGAAAATAACGATTATTAACGATTAATCATGCAGCTCTACTGGACACTAATACACAATGGATCCATCAATATCTGAGTTTTATTGTAATCATCAAGTAAAGGGTGGATAGACATAACTTATTGGAATCTGATCAATATTTTACAAACGGCTGTAAACTAAACTAAAGATTTTCAGTTTTCAGCAGGCGTCCGAGAACATAGGTTATCACAGCCTCATAGAACTTTCCCCACCATGGATCTGCCAACACCAGATGATGCTCATACTCAAGTATGTACTATACAGGTGTAATCTATACAGAGCATGTTTCACACATGTGAAATATAACAGAGCTAATATTACCTTAATAGCTATCACACAAGAGAGAGCAGCGCTCTCTCTTGTGTTTTACTGTCTACAGAGCCCCTTCTAGATTGTTATGAGCTGGCAGCCATCCACAGTCAGCCTATCCGTGGCCACCAGCACACCTTGTGCTGCATTTGAACTTTCATACATGGACTCGCTGCTATAGAGAGCTGTTTAATTGCCCACTCTCTCTATTGAGCTGACAGAGCTCACATGAGCATATGTATATAATATTTCTGTCCTTAATAGTCCTGTTCTGAACAGCTGCTATGATTGTTTTTGCAGTGCAGGGAATCGCCTGCTGTAAAAGAAGATATCTGAATGATGCCTGTAACTGCAGGCATCATTCAGATATCCCCACTCAAAGTCTGCAAAGTCATATGACGTACTGCGGGCGGGAAGGGTTTTAAGGTTATTTTTCTATGACTTTCACATTTTTACAAGTTCACTTTTTGAGGGGGCTTGCAGTGATTTATTATTGCTTCCTTGATATGAACAAGTGTAGCACCTTCTACTTTAGGTAGGTGCTAGTAGTAGGATTTTTTTCAGTACAGGTAAATTTAATCAGGCCTAGCTGTAAGCTAGGCCTGTTTGCTTAATCTGTGTGGTCTGGGAGTGGCTCAGAGTAGGCTGGTGACTCACAGATAGCATCATCTTTCGGTTACCTCCCTTCTAGTGGCTTCTAAAAGGCAGGAGGGGAAGAGAGGTGGGGCTGTCTGGGGTGTCTCAGGGGGCCCTAACCAATCCCCAACTAGGATTGGCAGGGGGCAGGCTCCCTTGAAATACCCAGGGTCAGCCCAGCTGGGAAGGAGTTGTCGGGTGCAAGAACTGGAAGATGGAGTACTAGCTGTCATGGCCTTTGAGGAAGCTCCCCAGTCTGGGGGGGGTGACCTTGGGACTGGAGCTCGGAGTGGAAGTGACCCCCGTACAAACCACAAGGGTGTCCTGACCAGGAGCAGGAGAGGACGGTGGAGAGTACTGCCAGGCAAGTCTCCAGGAGGGATCCACAAGGTGTCGGTGAGTGATACACAGCCAGGAAAGCTGGGGATACATGCCGGAGCAGATTGGGAGGATGCAACTTGAGATGGATGTAGAGCCAGTGAGGACTGTGGTGTCATGGGCGGTGGAGACAGGCAACTGCAGCCAGGAGGGCTGGCAGGGCCTGAAAAGAGCTGACTGGGATTAGTAGTCCACCTAGGACAGCTACCACCATTCTTTTTGCTACACCAGAGGGGCCCGCAGTCCCTGCCTGCAAAGGGTGGTTGCTAGGGCCTGGCGGAAGCCAGTGTCAGGCCTATCTATGTGCTAGCTGTACCTGAAGAGTTGTGCTGGAGGAAGAAATAGTCTGCAGCAAGAGTTGTGCTGGAGGAAGAAGAGAGTGTATAATTTGTCCAAAGCTATGCAAATAAATCTTTCTGAGCATCCCATGAATTCCTTAACCCCATCCAAGTTATAATCCCTCAATAAAATAAATAAAAACAAAGCTAACGGACTGTTCATTGTCTAGGAGTGTCTGGGAAGTGAATGCCAGGCTGGGCAGGGCGACAGGCGGACCACAATATCCAGCAGCTCCTATGTGGGTACCGCTACACAATTACAAACTATACATTTAAACAAGGTTGTTAAGCGATTAATATACATTTATTAGGCTATTTTTATTAGGCTAATCTCTATTGAACGGATGAAATATTCTCTTTAAAAGGCTCACACTTAAGGTCTTATGGGAGGAGCAGAGACACAAACAAAAATTTAACCACTGAAACTTCTGAAAAAAAAACGGCGATGATTTATTCCACTGCTGTTAACCAAAAACGAAATATTATCTCTAAATTGAATCTGCCTTTAAAGTATCTGCCTTTTACTATGTACAACACATGGTTTACCACTTGTAAGGACATATACAATCCAGCTACCACCAAAAAAAGAATTTGTCCCTTAAAAAAAAAATATTAGGTTAGGTGACTGTTTTAGGTACAAATAGTGCTCAGTAGATTTTGTTTTACAAATAAGCCATTTAAATAAAATTGTACCGTATTTTTTATTTTTATTTTTACAGTTATAGGTAAATCTTTACATTTTTGTGCAAATGTTATACAACAGTTTATACCTGCAAATAGAGAATTTCCAGAAATGCCACATGTTTGAATAAAGCATTATTTTTAGAGCGGACTCCAGTATAATATTTACTTGTCTTTATAAATATAGTTAGATCTTGTAGAAAGTACAGAGACCCAGTTATAATTTCCACCAACATTCTGGAGTCTCCCTGCCAAGACCAAAACTTATTTTTGGAGGTCTTTTTCTGCAGCTGAATATTTCTTTCTTTTCTTGATGAATGAAAACTACACACCCAGGAAGACAGGAAGGAAAAGATAAAACCCATGTGGTTAACACAGCACAGTAGACTAAAAGTATTTCCTAAACCACCTAGGAATTTACTGGATGAAACCTAGGTGGCAGTTTGGTGTCTTGCGCTGATCTTTTTCTGTCCCCCTGCAGAGCTGCTTTATGAAAATAAAGTAGTTCAATGGAAAAAAATATAGCTGCCTATAACAACCAATCAAATTCTATGTCTCTGCAATAAAACCTTCTTACCTTCCTTCTTGCAGGCGCGGATTAATGCACAGGCTGGTCTAGGCTGCAGCCTAGGCAACATGTGTGCAAGGGCCCCCGATTGGCCACGATATTTTTATTAATTTATATATATTTATGTATATGTAGAATAAAAACAATGTAAAAATGGATGGGGAGACCTTTTTGATAGTGCTGTGTGGGCCCATGAAACAAGGAATGGCGTGTAATGCTGAAAAAAGGAGGGGATAAAGAATGTGCGAGATAAAAAAAGGGGTTTGAAGAAATAATGATGATGGATGGTTTCATGGGCCCACACAGCACTATCAAAAAGGTCTCCCCATACATTTTTACATTGTTTTTATTCTACATATACACACACACAGTTTTTCATTATGTTTGGTTCAGCCTGTCGTTTGTGATATAATTAATGCACCATGTTATTAATATAACCTGGTATCTGATGTTATCTAATCAACCACTTCCCGAATAGCTCTGAACGATCACAGCATTATCCAATGCACGGAGCGTTTTGTGTCACTCACTGGCTGTATAAACCCTGCCCAATCACAGCCCACGTAAGGCCTGAGGAAGGAGCGTCGCCTATTCGTGCCCGCTTCCGGAAGTGACGTCATCCTCCAGGTTCCCACCGTGCGTTCCAACGGCAGGAAGTGCCAGCATCCATCGGCGCAGCCTGTCCATCAGACACCACTGCAATCCAGGAAACAGACCAGACTAACTCCCAGGATATCCGGCAGCTTTTGCCAACATGCTTGTTCACTATGTACCTTTGTGAGTACCTTCTTACAGTTTTATTAAACTCCATGTTTAGACCTGAGAGTTGCACTTGAGGCGTGTAATATAGGTCTACCCTTTTACACATGGCACTAAATAATTTATTTTCTGGTAAAGCATGCTTAGGAGGGGGCCACACAAAAAGTAGCCTAGGGGCCCATGACCACCTTAATCCGCCACTGCCTGCTTGCAAATGTCTTTAGAATGTAGACTGAGCTGTACATGCTCAGCTCAGTGCACACGCTTGGCATGCCCTGGTGCCAGGGTAAATGACTCCTGTAAAAGGGGAGCACAATTACCGTACTTTGGGCACACCTTCATGGTTTTATAGGTATTTAAACTATTTTAGCATTGTTTTAATATGCAATGCAATTTAAGGGATAATGTCCCTTTAAATATCCCTGCTCACCTGTGAGCAGGTAGGGATGGACCAATAGGATTTGGTGGAATTTGCTGGAAGCAGTGGGGCTCAGTATATAAAGGGCCCACTGTACCAGTATTCTTGCTGCCGGTCCAGGGATTCATTTTAGGAAGAGCTACCCACCCTCCCTTCCGTTGTGTGCACTTTATGTGGTGCCTCAACCTTGCATTTAAGGGGGACTTGTTATTATAAAGTTGATAAAATGTAATTTGCTTGAGTCATTATGGCTAAGCAATTTTGTGAATGATAAATATGATTTGATTTAGAATTGTAATATGGTTATGAAAAGTTATGAATTTATTTGAAAACCAATAAAAGTGCCGCAGCCAATTTATGCCAATATTTGAGTGTGGTGTTTCATTATTTAATTGTTTGACGTGTTTGGAGATGGGGGTAAAAAAGGTGCGGAGGGCAATACCATGTGCGCATGTGTGGTTGTACTGTACCAAGTATTAGGCAGTAAAGGGTCTGGGACCCCAGTTCCACTGCTCCGACTCCCTCTACTATGGCCCTATGACTACATCAAGGAATACACACTACTTGCTTACGAGGGGCCCCTTGGGTTTCTGTGTTTCTAAGCAGGGTTGCTCTGTTAGAAATCACTAGGCCCCCATACAGCCTACCTGACAGCTCCCCCACCCCGAAAATATTGAATTGATATTTTCACAAAAAATACATTAAAACTATTATTAGTGAACACAAACACAAAGTAACTTCCAAAATTCCTGCTAAATCTAAGATTTAAAAAGTTAATAAAGTATGTATGAGTGAGGTCCTGGGGCTCATTCACTTGGGCGCTGTGGCCTGTACATTGTGAATCAGTGGTTTGTTTATGTGGCTGGAGCTGTGTGCAGGCAATGGGGACGCAGTTGCTGTGCAAACACAGCTGCGGGTCTAAATTTTATAGATGTGTGGGTACAGGTGTATAGTCCCAAACACAGAGAATGTGCATTAAGGGCCACTCACCCGAACCTTTGTACCCATTGCCTGCACACAGCTCCAGCCACACAAACAAATTACTCATTCACAGAGTACGAAAAACCATGTGAATGACTCCTCATTATTTAAAATTATTTTTTCCACTTTTTTTTATTTTATTTTTTTTTTTTATTCTTTTTTTTCTTTTTTTCTAGTAACCACAGTTTACTATGCTTCAGTTATGAATGAACACAATGAGTGATTGGTACTGATCACTCACTGTGTACATTTAGGGGAGGATTGGGCAGTAAATACGATATATTTACTGGCTCCCCCAGCCCTCCACCCTGAAGATCCCATGTATGCAGTGTGTTCTGTGTGCAGCTGGCGGGAGGGAGAGGAGGGAAAGCTGGCAGCACTGCAGGGGGGAAGGGGAACACAGCATGTCAGGCACACAGCAGGGGGGCCCAGGCAGCAGGGGGAAGTTCAACAGGGGGGCCCTGGCAGCAGGGGAAAAGGATGTGGACAGAGAGAGTGATCGATGTGTGTGTGGGGGGGATTACTGGAACCGAGCCTCCTGCAACAACTGCAAGCTTGGGGGAAGGAGAGGAGGAGAAGCTGGCTTTCAGCTGCTGAAGGGGATGAAATGCTGCACTATGCTTCGTATAATGTTTATGATAAAATAAGATGAAGACCTGTGTGGATGGCCCCTACCTAGCTGCTTCCTCATTGATAAGCTGCTGTTAGATGAGCAGCACAGTGATTAAGTGGTTAGCACTTCCGCCTAGTAGCACTAGGGTTGTTGGTTCGGATCCCAACTGCGGAACTACCTGCCCGGAGTTTGCATGTTCTCCTTGTGTCTGTGTGGGTTTCTTCGGGGTACTCTGGTTACCTCCCACACGCCAAAGACATGCTGGTATGAATGTATGAATGGAAGTTAGGGAGCTTAGATTGTAAGCTCCTTGAGAGCAGGGACTAATGTGAATGTACAATATCTACAGTATCTCACAAAAGTGAGTACACCACTCACATTTTTGTAAATATTTTATTATATCTTTTCATGTGACAACACTGAAGAAATGACACTTTGCTACAATGTAAAGTAGTGAGTGTACAGCTTGTATAACAGTGTAATTTTGCTGTCCCCTCAAAATAACTCAACACATAGCCATTAATTTCTAAACCGCTGGCAACAAAAGTGAGTACACCCCTAAGTGAAAATGTCCAAATTGGGCCCAAAGTGTCAATATTTTGTGTGGCCACCATTATTTTCCAGCACTGCATTAACCCCTTGGGCATGGAGTTCACCAGAGCTTCACAGGTTGCCACTAGAGTCCTCTTCCACTTCTCCATGACAAAATCACAGAGCTGGTGGATGTTAGAGACCTTGCGCTCCTCTACCTTCTCTTTGAGGATGCTCCACAGATGCTCAATAGGGTTTAGGTCTGGAGTAAGTGGTCGTCTTGGAGGTGTGTTTGGGGTCATTATCATGTTGGAATAGTGCCCTGTGGCCCAGTCCCCGAAAGGAGGGGATCATGCTCTGCTTCAGTACGTCACAGTACATGTTAGCATTCATGGTTCCCTCAATGAACTGTAGCTCCCCAGTTCCGGCAGCACTCATGCAGCCCCAGACCATGACACTCTCACAACCATGCTTGACTGTAGGCAAGACACACTTGTCTTTGTACTCCTCACCTGGTTGCCACCACACATGTTTGACACCATCTGAATCAAATAAATCTATCTTGGTCTCATCAGACCACAGGACGTGGTTCCAGTAATCAATGTCCTTAGTCTGCTTGTCTTCAGCAAACTGTGGGCAAACTGCGGGCTTTCATGTGCATCATCTTTAGAAGAGGCTTCCTTCTGGGACGACAGCCATGCTGACCAAATTGATGCAGTGTGCGGCGTATGGTCTGTGCACTGACAGACTGAACCCCCACCCCTTCAACCTCTGCAGCAATGCTGGCAGCACTTATATGTCTATTTCCCAAAGAGAACCTCTGGATATGATGCTGAGCATGTGCACTCAACTTCTTTGGACGACCATGGCGAGGCCTGTTCTGAGTGGAACCTGTCTTGTTAAACTGCTGTATGGTCTTGGCCACCGTGCTGCAGCTCAGTTTCAGGGTCTCGGCAATCTTCTTATAGCCTAGGCCATCTTTATGTAGAGCAACAATTCTTTTTTTCAGAACCTCAGAGAGTTATTTGCCATGAGGTGCCATGCTGAACTTCCGGTAACCAGTATGAGAGAGTGAGAGCGATAACACCAAATTTAACACACCTGCTCCCTATTCACACCTGAGACCTTGTAACACTAACGAGTCACATGACACTGGGGAAGGTAAATGGCTAATTGGGCCCAATTTAGACATTTTCATTTAGGGGTATACTCACTTTTGTTGCCAGCGGTTTAGACATTAATAGCTGTGTGTTGAGTAATTTTGAGGGGACAGCAAATTTACACTGTTATACAAGCTGTACACTCACTACTTTACATTGTAGCAAAGTGTCATTTCTTCAGTGTTGTCACATGAAAAGATAGAATAAAATATTTACAAAAATGTGAGGGGTGTACTCACTTTTGTGAGATACTGTATATGTAAAGCGCTGTGCAAATTGATGGCACTATATAACTACCTGAAAGAAATAAGTAAATTAGATCAAACTCCCTGATCTCTCTCTTTGTAGAGTCTAGATTTCAAAATCAACTAAGAGTTACTGTTTATACTCCACCCCATTTCCTGAGAGTGGTTAGATGCCTGCACATCTGACTGCTCCCTTAAATCTGTGGGTGGCTTAGAATAGTAAAAAAATAAAGATGCCAAGATGTTTTAAAATTGCCTGACCTCTCCTTGTTGCCTTGCTTGCAGTTCTAATGGCTTGGTAAATTCAGGGTTAATTATCTGGAAAAAATATGCAGATCAACATTTCTGACTTTCTGACTTGGTCAAAATTCACATTGCAAAGAATACTCAATCAAAGAAATTTAAAAAAGGGTTAAAGTCTTTGTAGACTCTACCAATAAATTTCAATTATTTGGTCTGTTAAATATACCATTGGAAGTGTTTTATTGTGTCTGTTCAACAAGTGCAAAAAAAATAAATAATTGCATTTCATCTGACCAGAAATCTTGTGAACTTATAACTTCTTGTACTCTCTGCCTCTAGACTGTTATCAGATAGCAGTGTTCCCTGCTATCTCCATGGACTACAGAACACCTCTCCCATTATGGAGAAGAGAAGGAGGTATTGTGTATTCCTCACACACTTCCTGTCCTAGCGTGACAATGCTGCTAAGTATGGTTGTCACCCTAGGGCAGTAAATTAGTTAATGGCAGGATCACCAGGTTAAAGGAAAAAAAAGTTTGAAATACGAAAACGAATGCAGCTACCACTTGTAAGAACTGGTAAGCTGTAATACTATCTGTAGCACCCTCCTAGTTAGGCTGCTATGTACATTTAGTTTTTGGCTCCTGCTGTAACCAGGGGAACAGTAATTATTTGATCTGGTCTGTTTAGGGCTTCACAGGCTGGGAGTTTGATTGCTTCTCCCTGCCTCTAGAAGAAGTTTCTGGAGTTTAGGGAGGGAGAATTCAAATGACCAACCTGAATATTGAGCAGGGCCTAGCCAATCCCTGGTGAGGTGTGCCCTGTTGGCTGGGATGCTGTTAAATAGTCTGGAGCCCTGGGGAGATAAACTTTTTTCCTCCTGAGGGAAAAGATTGGTGAGCTGAGAGGAGGGGGGCTACCTGCCCCAGGGCCCTTTTGAATAGATGGTGGATTGCTTTACAAATGGCTGCACCTATGGACTGATCTTGTGCCAGGATCCTGTGGATTTCATGGTCCATAGCCATGAACCTGTAGACTGTTCCAGTGTATCCTTACCTGCGCTGAATTTACTTCATTGTCCTCGGCTGTGAACCTGTAAACTGTTTCAGACTACCTGTACCTGAGCTGAAGCTACTTCATGGTCTCCAGCCATGAACCTGTAGACTGTTCCAGTCTGCCTTTACATGTTCTGAAGTTACTTTAGGATTCCTAGCCATGAACCTGTAGACTGTTCCAGTTTAACATTACCTGTGCTAAATTTATCTCATAGTCCCCACCCGTGAACATGGAGACTGTTCCAGTCTACCCTTACCTGCGCTGAAATTAATTCATGATCCCCAGCCATGAACCTGTAGACTTTTGCAGTCTGCCTTTACCTTTGCTGATGTTACTTCATGGTCGCCAGCCTTGAACTTGTAGACTGTTCCAGTCTACCCTTACCTGCACTAAAGTCACTTCATGGTCCAGAGTCATGAGCATGTAGACTGTTCCAGTCTACCCTTACCTACACTAAAGTCACTTCATGGACCCCAGCTGTAAAATTGTAGACTGTTCCAGTCTACCCTTACCTGCGCTGAAGTTACTTTATGGTCCCCAGCTGTGAATTGGCAGGCTGTTCCAGTCTACCCTTACCTGCGCTAAAGTCACTTCATGGTCCCCAGCAGTGAACCTGTAGACTGTTCCAGTCTACCCTTACCTGCGCTGAAGTTACTTCATGGCCCCCAGCCATGAATCAGCAGGCTGTTCCAGTCTGCCTTTACCTGTGGTGAAACTACTTCATGGTCCCCAGCCGTGAACATATAGATTGTTCCAGTCTATCTGTGCTTGTACTACAGTTACTGAGCGAAAAGTGTACTCTGCTAACAATACCTGAAGTTTTGGAGTATCCCACATCTCCCTAAATTCCCTCCTGTTACCAGTTCTACAAGCCAATAAAATGTAAAAAGACATCCTCTGGACCAGGGGTCTCAAACTGGCGGCCCTCCGGCTGTTGCAAAACTACAAGTCCCATGAGGCATTGCAAGGCTGACAGTTACAAGCATGACTCCCACAGGCAGAAGCATAATGGGACTTGTAGTTTCGCAACAGCTGGAGGGCCGCCAGTTTGAGACCCCTGCTCTAGACTGTTCAATGAGCCATAATGAATGGACTGTTGATGTGTGCCTGGCTGCCTCTCCTCTGTTTTGGAAAATAACCTGTTAATTCTCAATGGCTCCTTTGGGGGTAGTGCTACATAGCAATCTTTGTTCTTAGGTTTAGCTACGCCTTAACCCTAGGTTCACATATCTGTGATTTGTGCATGCCATTCAAATGAATAGGCTGCCATGCCTGCATTTCCACAAAAAAAGGTGCATGCACCTCTTCAAAAACATGGCCCACAGTGAAATCGCAAGATCTTTTTGACAATGCCATTTCCCTGTGGTTCTCACACTAGCACTGCAATTTCAGATGCGTGGGGCTGCCATTTACATTCACAATGAATGGCAGCCCCACACGTTCTGCGGAGCAGTGCGTTTTCACTGCAGGTGCGGGAATCGCTGCGATTCCCACACACCCGCAGCCACACGCAGAGATGTGAACGTAGTGTAAAAACTGAATTTTTCCTTGCAGATGATTGGATAATGAAAAATCTGCAAAGCTGCCTTCACCCCATTCATCAAGCTAAGAGAATGTTCACTTGCAAAGTGAACATCTCAGTTGCCCTTAGTAAAGCAACCCCAACAACTCTAAAATTTTGAAACCAAAAACAGCCAGGCAACTAGTATTCATTAAAAGTAGTCAGTAATTCTGTCACTATAGTGCCTTGAAAAAGTGTTCATACCCCTTGAAATTTTCCACATTTTGTCATGTTACAGCCAAAAACTTAAATTTATTTTACTGGGATTTTATGTGATAGACCAACACAAAGTGGCACATAATTGTGAAGTGGAAGGAAAATGATAAATGGTTTTCAATCTTTTTTACAAATAAATATGGGAAAAGTGTGGTGTACATTTGTATTCAGGCCCCCTGAGTCAATACTTTGTAGAACCACCTTTCCCTGCAATTACAGCTGCAAGTCATTTTGGTATGTCTCTACCAGCTTTGCACATCTACAGAGTAAAATTTTTGCCAATTCTTCTTTGCAAAATGGCTCAAGCTCTGTCAGATTGGATGGAGAGCATCTGTGAACAGCAATTTTCAAGTCGTGTCACAGATTCTCAATTGGATTAAGGTCTGGACTTTGACTGACCAACTCTAACACATGAATATGCTTTGATCTAAACCATTCCATTGCAGCTCTGGCTGTATGTTTAGGGTCGTTGTCCTGCTGGAAGGTGGACCTCCAACCCCAGTCTCAAGTATTTTGCAGACTCTAACAGGTTTTCTTCTAACATTGCACTGTATTTGGCTCCATCTATCTTCCCATCAACTCTGGCCAGCTTTCCTGTCCCTGCTGAAGAAAAGCATCCCGACAACATGATGCTATCACCACCATGTTTCACGGTGGGGATGGTGTGTTCAATTTTGGTCTCATCTGACCAGAGCACCAGCCTTCCACAAGTTTGCTGTGTCCCCCGCATGGCTTCTTGCAAACTGCAAACAGGACTTCTTATGGCTTTCTTTCAACAATGACTTTCTTCTAACCACTCTTCCATAAAGGCCAGATTCGTGGAGTGCACAATTAATAGTTGTCCTGTGGACAGATTCTCCCACCTGAGCTGTGGATCTCTGCAGCTCCTCCAGAGTTAATATAGGCTTCTGGGCTGCTTCTCTGATTAATGCTCTCCTTGCGCAGCAGTGGCGGCCCGTCCATAGGGGGCACACAGGTGCCCCCCCCCCCAGCAGTAGAAAAAAAAAATATTAAAGAGACCTTTAAAAAAAATTTTTTTAAATGTCCTTTAAGTGCACTGTGTTCGGGCGCCAGACACAGTGCACTATGGGAAGCGCCAATGCAATCACGAGATTGCAGACAAGGCGCTTCATTTGCAGGATTTTTACCTGCTTTGTGGCACATTCCATTGTGCCAAACAACTTCCGCCGGTGCTTTGTTCTTGGAGTTAAGACGTTACTTCCGGTTTCCCTGTGCCAGAGAGGAAACCAGAAGTAACGTCAGAAGCTCTGTGGAACGCATGGCCTGAGTGGAGCTGGTAAGTAATGCTGCAAAATAGGTGAACTGCGAGCGCCATGCTTGGTGCTCGCAGTCCACTCAGCTGTGTTAGGAAAGCGAATGACTATTCGCTTTCCTAACACTGAACCCATTCTCCACCAATCAGGTGCTTGGGTCTGTTACCTGTCACCTGATTGGCTGAAATGACAGGCACCGCTATTGGACGCCTATCAGGAGGCAGGAGAAGCATGAAGGACCCCGCTGCCCCACAGACACAGCGTAAGTCCCGGGCAGATGGCGAGCGGGCGGGGGGCACACTGGCAGCATTTAATGGGCACACTGGCAGCATTTGATGGGCACACTGGCAGCGTTTGATTGGCACACTGGCAGCATATGATGCCAGTTGGGCACACTGGCATTTGATGGGCACACTGGCAGCATATGATGTGCAGTTGGGCACACTGGCAGCATTTAATGGGCACACTGGCAGCATTTGAAGGCAGTTGGGCACACTGGCAGCATATGATGGGCACACTGGCAGCATTTGATGGGCACAGTGGCAGCGTTTGGTACAGTACCTGCATTTGATGGCACAGTGGCTGCATTTGATGGCACAGTGGCTGCGTTTAATAGGCACAGTGGCAGCGTTTGGCACAGTAGCTGCATTTGATGGCACAGTGGCTACATTTTATGGCACAGTGGCTGCGTTTGATGGGCAGAGTGGCTGCAATTAATGTTTTTTTTTTCAAAATTTTTTTGCGCCCCCCCCCCCAAAAAAATTTTGAGCACCAGCCGCCACTTTTCCCCAGCCTGTCAGTTTAGGTGGAAGGCCATATCTTGGTAGGTTTTCAGTTGTGCCATACTCTTTCCATTTTCAGATGATGGATTGAATAGTGCTCCGTGAGATGTTCAAAGCTTGTGATATTTTTTTTATAACCTAACCCTGCTTTAACCACTTCCGGACCGCCCACTGTACATATAGTGTGCTCAAAACGGGGATCTGCAAACAAGGCGGATCCCCGTTCTGACAGGGGACAGCACTAAGATTGGCTCTTCCTAGTGATTAGGAACAGCGATCTCTGTGTTGTCCCAGTAAGCCCATCCTCCACACAGAACACACCCAGGGAACACCGTTAACCCCTTGATTGCCCCCTAGTGTTAACCCCTTCCCTGCCAGTGTCATTTATACATTGGTCAGAGCATTTTTTAGCACTGATCACTGTAATAATGTCACTGGTCCCCAAAAAGTGTCACTTGGGGTCAGATTTGTTTGCCGCAATGTCCCAGTCCTGCTAAAAATCACAGATCGCAGCCATTACCAGTAAAAACAATACAAATAAATGAAAGTCCCTAAATCTATCCCATAGTTTGTAAACACTATAACTTTTGCACAAACCAATCAATATATGCTTATTCCGATTTTTTTACCAAAAATATGTAGAAGAATATATATTGCCCTAAACTGATGAATAAATTTGTCTTTTTTTGGATATGTATTGCAGAAATGACAAAATATTGGGGTTTTTTTTCAAAATTGTCAGTCTTTTTTTGTTTATAGTGCAAAAAATAAAAACAGCAGAGGTGATCAAATACCACCAAAAGAAAGCTCTATTTGGGGGAAAAAAAGAACATCAATTTTGTTTGGGTATAATGTTGCACGACCGCACAATTGTCAGATAAAGCGATGCAGTACCGTATTACAAAAAATGGCCTGGTCATTAAAGCGGACCCTCGTTCATTTTTCAACTTTCCATTTATTAAATCTTCTTCCCTTGTTGTTTTAACTTTGGATAGTTAAACATTTTTTTTTTTGCCAGTAAATACCTTATACAGCCCACTTCCTGTTTCTTGTCTGGTAAAAAACCTAGGCTGGCTGTTATGACATCATGCACAGCCCTCTCTCTCACTCTCATGAGAGTTTGCCAGGAAGGGAGGGGGATGAGTCATAAGAGGGCCAATGAAAGCTGCAGGATTGCAGAGCTGGAGGTGTGCCTCTGTGTGTATTTGTAAATCTAGGAAGTGAACAGGCAGCAGCTTCAGCTGCCCACAGTTAAAATGGATGCAGCCAGACTCAGTGGAGGGAGATTTCTGGAGCATATTTGGCAAGTACAGAATCACAGTATATATAAAATAATATGTAAAGTGGTTGGAGGGAAGCTTCAGAATGACAAATAAGTTTTAATTAGAAATGATGTGAGCAGACTGCAGTTCCTCTTTAAGGGTGTAAATCCTTCTGGGGCTGAAGTGGTTAAACTTCTCCACAACTTTATCTCTGACCTGTCTGGTGTGTTCCTCGGTCTTCATGATGCTGTTTGTTCACTAAGGTTCTCTAACAAACCTCTGAAGGCTTCACAGAACAGCTGTATTTATACTGAGAATAAATTTACACACAGGTGGACTCTATTTGCTAACTAGGTGACTTCTGAAGGCAATTGGTTCCACTAGATTTTAGTTAGGGGTATCAGAGTAAAGGTGGTTAAATACAAATGTAGGCCATACTTCTCTGCCTTTTGGCTAAGATCTAGTGCATACCTCCCAACTTTTTGAGATCGGAATGAAGGACACTTATTAGCAAAAGTATGTAGTCATAGAACACACCCCCTGCCATGCCCCTTAAAGGAGAATTGTACAAAAAAAATTATTAGTTAAACCCACAAGTGCTTTTTTTTACCACTACTATTCCTTTATACTGGCTTTTGAAACTGGCAAATGCAGCAATTTAGAAATTGGATGAAAGCACTGGGGACACCTTTTTAAAGATAAAAACGAATAAAAGTTGCAGTTTATATTAAACTATATAGATCAGACCAAAATGAGGGACAAATGAGGGAGAAAGAGGGACAGAGGGACTTTGTTCCAAATCAGGGACAGTCCCTCAAAATCAGGGACAGTTGGGAGCTATGCAAGTGTAGTATCTGTTCTTATCAGTGATCCAGTGGAGGCGCTGTGCTGCTATCCTGACCTGACCGGGGATTGGGGTGGTGGCTTTGCAAATCCGCTGGTGTGATGGGAACCTGGAAGGTTAGTATCGGTAGGAACCAAAACCAGAGCACCTGAACGTAATTGGGGGCGGGAGTAGGTTCTCCCCGAGAAAGCTGAAAGAGTCCATTACCTCCTGGTTTGAGCGGTCTACCTTGTCTGGCCATGGGTTCCTTGAAGAACGGTGGTCTGCCAGGCCTTCTGGCTATTGAACCTATGTTCCTGTCAGGACTGGAGTCTTGTGCCCCGGGGGTCAGGGTACGAGTCCTACACAAGCACACCCTTAAGTTCCCCCTTTTGTGTGTGTTCACATGCACGTTTTTTGTACGGGTTTTGTTGTTATAGGATTTTTGCACCATCACGGATCTTTAAAAAAAAAAAAAAAGCTGTATTTATACTGAGATTAAATTACACACAGGTGGACTCTATTTATTAATTAGGTGACTTCTGAGGGCAATTGGTTCCACTAGATTTTAGTTAGGGGTATCAGAGTAAAGGGGGCTGAATATAAATGTACGCCACACTTTTCACATATTTATTTGCAAAAAATTTTGAAAACCATTGATCATTTTCCTTCCACTTCACAATTGATGAGCTTACTGTTTGGGTCGAACATGAGTTTGACTCGAACATTGGCTGTTCGCCGGTTCATCGTAAACGGAACATTATGGGCCGTTCGAGCCAAATTCGAGCGGTGCGTAACGGCCCATAATGCACTGCGGGAGTGCAGTGCATTGCTGTATGATGATTGGTCAAAGCATGCACCATGACCTGCATGCTTTGGCCAATCCCAGCGCCCTCAGCTTCGAGAGCCATAATTGGCCAAAGGCAGTGTGCCTTTGGCCAATCATGGCTCAGGGGGACTAAGTCCATGCCCCACACTATATAAGGCTGCCTGCACGCCGGCCCTGTGTAGTGTGTTGTTGGCGTGGACACATATACATATATATATATATATATATATATATATATATATATATATATATATACACAGACAGTCTCGTGTGTATATATATATATATATATATATATATATCCAATATATACCACTGCATACAGTTTAGCTATATCTGACTGCAAGCCGTTCCTGGTGTACTTTTTCTAATATACTTCCGGCAGGCAGGTTGTTCAGTTAGCTGCAGTGTATTTAATATAGATATATATACAGACAGTCTTGTATATATATTTATATATATATATATATATATATGTATATATATATATATATATATATATATATATATCCTCACTGTATCCAGTTTAGCTATATCTGACTGCAGGGCGTTCCTGGTGTACTTTTTCTAATATACTTCAGGCGGTGTATAGTACTGTGCACCCATAGTGCAGTTGCTACTACTTTTCTGGTGGTGTACACAATACAGTACACCCATACTTGTTATTACACTTCTGTTGGTGTACACAGTACCATGCACCCCTAGTGCAGTTGCTACTACTTTCCTGGTGGTGTACACAATACATACAGTGCACCCATAGTTATTATTACACTTCTGTTGGTGTACTGTACACAGTACCGTGCACCCCTAGTGCAGTTACTACTACTTTTCTGGTGGTGTACACAGTACACAATACATACAGTGCACCCATGGTTGCTATTAGACTTCTGGTGGTGTACACAATACTGTTCACCCCTAGTGCAGTTGCTACTACTTTTCTGGTGGTGTACACAATATAGTACACCCATAGTTGTTATTAGACTTCGGTTCCATGTCAACAGTCACTCCTTCCCTAGCCCCACCATCATGCATGGAGGAGTCCCCCGAACTATTCGACCACAATGTCGGGTACATGCTGCAGGAGGATACGCAGTGATTTGAAGGCTCCGATGATGGTACCCAGGTTGAGGAAGGGAGTAACGTGAGCCTAGAGAGAGGGGGTGCCCAAGAAGGTCAAGAAACTGGCAGTCATGTTCCCAGTGACGAGGAGGGAGGGGATGAGGAGGTCCCTGGCTCTACTTGTGTGCAAGATAGAAAGGAGGAGGAGGAGACACATCTCCAACAAAGCAGGATGCCCTCCAGGGGGCAGCTTAAGGGCAGCCTACCTATTGCATCACACCGCAGAGCTAAGCAGGTGCAGGGCGCTGCTGACTCCCCACATATTTTGAAAAGTTCTTTGGTGTGGGCCTTTTTTGACACGTGTGCAGCAGGTCGCACCGTTGCTGTTTGCAACATATGTCTGAAGCGTATCATGCATGGCCAAAACAGCAGCCGCTTGGGCACCACATGCTTGACCAGACATATGACGACCTCCCATGCAGTCCGTTGACAACAGCACCTAAAAGACCCACATCAAAGAACAAGGCGGACCTCTCCTTGCTCCTCATCAGCTGGGATCTCCAACCCCACTATACCTCCAGTCCTCTCAGAAACCTGCACTGAGAGGAATGAAGGTAAAGAAATAGGTGTCCCAAGTACTTGCGGCCAATCTGCTAGTGGTACATCAACATCGGATTTTAGCAGGCAAATTTCCCTACCCTACTTGCTAAACCGTCGAAAGAAATTCGTCCCAGCCATCCACATGCTCAGCGTCTGAATGCTAGCTTGGCCAAATTGCTAGCACTGCAACTGCTGCCTTTTCAGCTGGTAGACTCTTCCCCCTTTCATGAATTTGTGGAATGTGCGGTACCTCAGTGGCAGGTTCCCAAATGCCATTTTTTTTCACAGAAGGCCATTCCGGCTCTTTACCAGCATGTGGAAGGCAATGTCTTGGCCTTGTTGGACAGGGCGGTCAGCAGTAAGGTGCATATTACTGCTGACTCATGGTCCAGCAGGCATGGACAGGGACATTACCTTTCTTTCACATCGCACTGGGTAACTCTGCTGGCAGCTGGGAAGGATGCAGGGCAGGGTTCAGTATTGTTGGAGCTTGTTCCGTCACCTCCAAAATGCTAGTGGTGATTCTGCCACAGATCTCTCCTCCACCCCCTCTTCTTCTTCTTCCTCTATGGCCTCTTCCTCTGCAGATTTCTCCTCTGAACCCACGGTGCACCGTAGGCTTTTAAGGGGCTACGCAAGCACTCAGGCAAAAAGATGCCATGTGGTGCTTGAGTTGGTTTGCTTAGGGGACAGGAGCCACACTGGGGCAGAGATTCTGTCAGCTCTGCAGGGGCAGGCTCAGAGGTGGTTGGCCCACGCCAGCTTCAGCCAGGAATGGTTGTATGTGACAATGGCACCAACCTCCTCTCCGCCCTCCGACAGGGACACTTGACCCATATTCCCTGTTTGACTCACGTCCTGAATTTGGTGGTGCAGCGGTTCTTGAGCAGGTACCCTGGCTTACAGGATCTCCTGAGGCAGGCCAGCAAAAGTCTGTGGTCATTTCCGCCGGTCATATAATGCCAGTGCTCGGCTAGCTGACATTCGAAGGGAATGCAACCTGACATTCAAAGAGAATGCAACCTGCCCAAGAACCGCCTCATTTGTGACATGCCCACCAGGTGGAACTCAACGTTGGCAATGCTGCAGCAGCTGCACACGTAGCAGAGGGCCATCAATGAGTTCCTTGTGTGAGTATGGTACCAGGAAAGGGTCAGGGGAGTTTGGCTTTTTTTCGCCACGCCTTTAGCTACTGATCAAGGATGCATGTACTGTCCTGTAACCATTTGAGGAGGCCATGAGGATGGTGAGCAGTGACAGTGCATTCATCAGTGATACTGTCCCTCTTGTCTTCCTGTTGGAGCACGCGCTTTGTGGAATAATGGACAGGGCACTTGAGGCAGAACAGTGGGAGGAAGAGGAGGACTTCCTTACCTCTCAAGGCCCCCTTTATCCAGATACTAGTATTCCTGCAGGCCACACAGGAAGAAGAAGAGGAGGAGGAGGATTGTGTCAGCACGGAGGTGGAGAATAACACTCAGCATCAGCAGCAGTCTTCAAGGGATCGTTTGCAGTCCCCAGAAACCCATGGAGTTGTACGTGGCTGGGAGGAGGTGGTTGAGGATCATGTGATCCTTAATGACCCAGAGGACTCAGGATCGAATGCCTCTGCAAACTTACGCTGCATGGCCTCCCTGATCCTGCAAAGTCTGCGAAAGGACCCTAGGATTCATGGTATCAAGGAGAGGGATCATTACTGGCTGGCAACCCTTCTTGATCCATGTTACAAGGGTAAGGTTGCAGAACTTATGCAGCCTTCGCAGAGGGAGCAGAGGATGAAACATCTTTGGGAGGCCTTGCAGAAAGGTGTGTGCAATGAGCCTGGGAGGTTACAATTTCCTGGTGCTGGACAACATGTTGCTGAGGCTTCGTTCAGTCACAGAAAGAGCAGTGGAGAAGGTGGCCGGCTGACTGATGCCTTCAGACAATTCTTCAGTCCTCATCGCCCAGGTCTGATCGTTACCAGCAACCATCGCCAGCGTCTGAATTACATGGTGCAGGAATATCTAGGGGCAAGATCAGACTTGAAGACCTTTCCACCAGAACATCCACTGGGTTACTGGGTCTTGAGGATGGACCACTGGCCAGAGCTTGCTCAATATGCAATTGAGCTACTGGCCTGTCCTGCATCCAACGTTCTTTCTGAACGCACATTCAGTGCTGCTGGAGGCTTTGTAACCGATCACAGAGTGCGCCTGTCCACAGACTCTGTTGATCAGCTCACATTCATAAAAATGAATCAGTCTTGGATCACCAGCTACCAAGCACCTGATGCTGATGTAACCGATTGATTTTTCTATGGATGTGGGATCCCTTGAAGACTGCATATGCTGAGTGACTATCCTATTATGCTTAGTGACTATCCTATTCCCCCTCAATCTTCATGATGATAGCTTCTATGAATATTTTCGGTTCACAGCACCACCACCACTGCCTAAGGCCCAATTTTTCTGCCCCTGTTTAACAGGGACGCGTAATTACAATTTTTGATCTAATATTTCACAGCAGAGCCTGTTCCTGCGCTCAACAAAAGTATCTGTGGGGCTTTACAGTGTTGTGCCACCACCACCCCTAAGGCCCAATTTTTATGCCCCTGTTTAACAGGGGTGCGTAATTGCAATATTTGATCTAATATTTCACAGCAGGGCCTGTTCCTGCGCTCAACAAAAGTATCTGTGAGGCTTTACAATGTTGTGCCACCACCGCCTAAGGCCCAATTTTTATGCCCCTGTTTAATAGGGGCGCATAATTACAATTTTTGATCTAATATTTCACAGCAGGGCCTGTTCCTGCACTCAACAAAAGTATCTGTGAGGCTTTACAGTGTTGTGCCACCACCACCGCCTAACGCCCAATTTTTATGGCCCTGTTTAACAGAGGTGCGTAATTACAATTTTTAATCTAATATTTCACAGCAGGGCCTGTTCCTGCGCTCAACAAAAGTATCTTTGAGGCTTTACAGTGTTGTGCCACCACCACCACCCCTAAGGCCCAATTTTTATGCCCCTGTTTAACAGGGGCGCATAATTACAATTTTTGATCTAATATTTCACAGCAGGGCCTGTTCCTTCTCTCAACAAAAGTATCTGTGAGGCTTTACAGTGTTGTGCCCCTCCACCACCACCACCGCCTAAGGCCCAATTTTTATGACTCTGTTTAACAGGGGCGCGTAATTACAATTCTTGATATAATATTTCACAGCAGGGCCCATTCCAGCGCCCACCAAGAGTAACTGTGAGGGCTTAGAGTGTTCTGGTACCACCCACACCTAAGGCCCAATTTTCCGCAGAGTGTATAGGGCAGGCCGTATAGTATAGACAGGTGGTCCCCTATTTTCAAACATCTGACTTACAAACGACTCCTACTTACAAACTGAGGGAGACAACAGGACGTGAGAGGAAATCTACCCCTAGGAAGGGAAATTCTTTCCTGTAAGAGTTAATATGGGAAAAAGGTGTCTCCACTGATGCTTTATCACCAATCCTTGTTTCCCTAATAACCCCAAATTTTCTAAATCCAATTGTCATTGGGACAGAAAGTGAGGTGAAATCTTCTGAACAGGGACACAGACAGTAAAACAAATGCTACAGGGGTGATGATAACCCTTCCCTATGTTATCCAAAAAACTTAAAAACTGACTTTTTTGGCTGGAGTTACACTTACAAAATGTACCTGTTCTAAATTACAAACAGATTCAACTTAAGAACAAACCTACAGACCCTGTCTTGTTTGTAACCCGGGGACCGCCTGTATACTGCTGCTGTTCAGGGTATATAGGGCCTGGGTCTATCACATAAAATCACACAAAAGCCCAATAAATTACATTTACATTTTTGGTTGTAACCACAGGCGTGCGCAAGGGGTGTGCCAGGTGTGCCTGGGCACACCCTAATCCTGGGGTTGGCAACCTGTCAATGGTGGGCAGGTGACAGGTAAACCACAACCCTTCCTTGCTGACCCTCAGAACCTGGACAGGAGAGGTGGCGTGGGTGGAATTTAGTGGAACCAATCTGTATTTTCCTCGTGCAGCAGCAGAAAGTAGGCTTCTCCTCTCCCTTTTGTAAACATTCAGCTGCTACAGGAGGAAAATATAGGGGATTGGTACTAATATATGCCACCCCCGCCACCCCTCAATCCCCTGTTCCTCTTCCTTCTGTTGCCCGGGTCTCCCATGTGCTCCCTTGCTCCCCCTTCCTCCCATTGTTTCAGGATGGAGAGCGGGGAAGAGACCGGTAAATATGTCGAATGCATACGTGTTGGAGCTTTGAGGTGCACACCCTAATGCAATAGGCTGCGCACACCTATGGTTGTAACATAACAAAATGTTGAAAATTTCAAGGGGTGTGAATACTTTGTCAAGGCACCATATTATTTCTTCTTTACGGTTCCCCTTCAGCAAGATTTGTAATCATACAGTAAAATGGAATTGAACACGTCAAGCTCCTGACAGATTTGAAATCCTATGTTCCTCATAACACAACAAGGGCCTGTTTTACAATGTAAAAAGAAAAGTGGGAGTGCTTTAGGTGGCTTCCAAAAGCAGAAGTTCCATTTTGCAAATGTAGTCATGAAGATTTACAGACAAAAGGAGGAAACTGAGGAGTGATGTAACTGTTCTATATACACAGATGGATGAGGAGTAGAGTGATGAAGAAAAGTGCAGGCATACTCCTAAATGAATGTGGGAATGAGATCAGCACTTTATGAAAGAGCAGATTAACCCCCTGTCAGATCAGGGTCACATTTCAGCCTGATTGAGTGGAACAAGCCTGTGTGAGCAGAGTACATTCCTCAATGTGCAACGTGGGACAAGGGAGGACACACAAGGGAGGACACACAGGGGAGGACACACAAGGGAGGACACACAGGGGAGGACACACAAGGGAGGACACACAGGGGAGGACACACAGGGGAGGACACACAAGGGAGGACACACAGGGGAGGACACACAGGGGAGGACACAGCTTCATGTCTGATCACAGATCAGGACAGATGACCTGTGCGGATATGACTTATACCGATGCTCAATAAAGTCGGAAAGAAGTTTATTTTAATCACTGAATGGAGCTCATCCTGTTGACAACCTCGAGCAAATGAGATCTTAATCAAATGGTCAGAGTAGAAGTTGTTGTAACAAGCTGATCGCCCTGATAGCTGTGCATCGCTCCCTCCCCCAGCAGGCAGGCAGGGTGGCAGTAGGGAATACGGAAGTGAGAAATGACAGCTCGCTGACACTACAGAGGCATGAAGGAGAGGGCTGCACTGCTACCCACTGATCACCCACCATGGCTTCACTGTCCAGCGCCGAGAGGAGGGCGTTCGCTCTGAAACTCAACAGGTAAACGCATACCTTTCTCTCTGATTGTTCTTTTTATTACCAGCAACTCATAGATAAGCCAAAGCACAGAGAACAGCTTTAATACAAACACGGGGATCAGCATTGACCATATATTGTATGGAAAAAGAGGGAGATCAGCATTGGCCGTATATTGTATATAAAAAGAGGGAGATCAGCATTGCCTGTACAGTATATTGTATATAAAATCAGGGAGATCAGCATTGACCATATACTGTGTATATAATGGAGATCAGCGTTGACCATATACTGTGTATATAATGGAGATCAGCAATGAACATATATTGTATATATAATGGAGATCAGCATTGACCATATACTGTGTATATAATGGAGATCAGCAATGACCATATATTGTATATATAATGGAGATCAGCATTGACCATATACTGTGTATATAATGGAGATCAGCAATGACCATATACTGTATATAAAAGTATGGAGATCAGCATTGCCTGTGTACAGTATATTGTTTATAACATCAGGAAGATCAGCATTGACCATATACTGTGTATATAATGGAGATCAGCATTGCCTGTGTACAGTATATTGTATATAAAATCTGAGAGATCAGCAATGACCATATACTGTATATAAAAGTATGGAGATCAGCATTGCCCAGAAAAACAGGGAGATCAGCATTGCCCAATTACTGTATATATAATGGGGATCAGCATTAAACATATACTGTGTATATAATGGAGTTCAGCATTGACCATATACTGTGTATATAATGGAGATCAGCAATGACCATATACTGTGTATATCATGGAGATCAGCAATGACCATATGCTGTATAAAAAGGATGGAGATCAGCATTGCCTGTGTACAGTATATTGTATATAAAATCTGGGCGATCAGCAATGACCATATACTGTATATAAAAGTATGGAGATCAGCATTGCCCAGAAAAACAGGGAGATCAGCATTGCCCAATTACTGTATATATAATGGAGATCAGCATTGACTATATGCTGTGTATATAATGGAGATCAGCATTGCCTGTGTACAGTATATTGTATAAAAAGTCTGAGAGATCAGCCAATGACCATATACTGTATATAAAAGTATGGAGATCAGCATTGCCCAGAAAAACAGGGTGATCAGCATTGCCCAATTACTGTATATAAACAACAGGAAGGTCAGCATTACCCATACTCTATTACCCAATACTGTATTAAAAATAGGGAAATCAGCATTGTTCATTTACTGTATATAAAAATTGGAGAGCTCAGCATTGCCCATATACTGTCTATAAAAAGTAAGGGAGCTCAGCATTGCCCATATGCTGTATATAAAAAGTAAGGGAGCTCAGCATTGCCCATATACTGTATATAAAAAGTAAGGGAGCTCAGCATTGCCCATATACTGTATATAAAATGTAAGGGAGCTCAGCATTGCCCATATACTGTTAATAAAAAGTAAGGGAGCTCAGCATTGCCCATATACTGCTAATAAAAAGTAAGAGAGCTCAGCATTGCCCATATGCTGTATATAAAATGTAAGGGAGCTCAGCATTGCCCATATGCTGTATATAAAAAGTAAGGGAGCTCAGCATTGCCCATATACTGTATATAAAAAGTAAGGGAGCTCAGCATTGCCCATATACTGTATATAAAATGTAAGGGAGCTCAGCATTGCCCATATACTGTTAATAAAAAGTAAGGGAGCTCAGCATTGCCCATATACTGCTAATAAAAAGTAAGAGAGCTCAGCATTGCCCATATGCTGTATATAAAAAGCAAGGGAGCTTAGCATCGCCCTTATACTGTATATAAAAATAGGGAGATCAGCAGTACCTATATACTGAGTAAAAAAATAGAGAGATCATTTTTGTCCATTTTCTGTATATAAAGAAGATCAGCATTACCTATATGCTGTATATAAAACATGAAAATCAGCATTACCTATATACTGTATACAAACACAGGGAGATCAGCATTTCCAATTTACTGTATATAAAACAGGGAGATCGTCATTACCTATATACTGTATATGAATCAAAACAGGGAGATCAATAATGCCCATTTACTGTATATAAAACTGGGAGGTCAGTATTATCTATATACTGTGTATAAAAACAGGGATATCAGCATTGCCCATTTACTGTATATAAACCAGAGAGATTATCATTACCTATATACTGTATATAAAACAGGAAGATCAGCATTGCCCAAATACTGTATATGAAAAAAAGGGAGATCATCGTTGCCCATATACTGTGTACAAAAACAAGGAGATCAGCGTTGCCTATACATTTTATATAAAAATAGAGGTCAGTATCACCCATATACTATATATGAAAAATAAGGAGATCACCATTACCCAAATACTATATATAAAAAACAGGGAGATCGGCATCGTCCATATACTGTATATAAAAAAGGGAGATCAACATTGCTCATATAAATATATGTATGGTTAATATAAAAGAAAATTAGTTGTCTACAATTCTGTGTTGCAGTAAATTCTACATCCCTCAAAATGATACAATGCATCTTTGTAGAAATAAAAATAGTTCTCTACAATTTCTTTTCAATGGTGTCTAAATCACTCTAAAAATAGGACAAATATGAATAACAATACAAATACTTTTTATTCCTATTAAGGAATCCTATGTAGAAGTTACTGTAGAAAACTATTTCCATTGCTGTTTTGGAGGGGATGTTCTATTCTGAAGATTGTAGTAGTGTAGTTGTAGAGAAGCAGCATACCTAACTGATCTGCAGTGTAATTTTGGTGGAGCTTTTAGTAGCCTGTGGGCACAAGTTACAGAGGAATGAAGAGTACACACCACTCCTAAAAGGTAATTGGCTCTGCTCCAGGTAACTTACAGTATACTTGCACTGTCAGTTTTCCCAGACACTGAAAAAAATAGAAGCCTTTCTATAAAAAATGTTTTTTATATTAGATGAATGTATTGTAATAAGTTGTTTGCATGGTTATTTGCATTATTGATAAGAGGGAAACAGTTTAAAAATGGATTAGGTGCTGCTATTATGCTGCTTGATTAGCAAAAGAACCAAATAGTTTGCATATCCTACCAATCAATGTATTTTTCAAACACGCAATAAAAAGGAGAACCTTAGTGTGCAATTCCAACTCATTTTGAGCACCTTTCTAAGGTCCGCTCTGCAAGGGTCTACTGTGCTACACGGCTTCATACACTTCTAAACTCCCCCTTTAACTTTGCATTAACCCAGATTACATGCTGCAATTATTTCAGGCACAAGATGCAATTCTGCTTTCAAGGCCTGATAGTAAAAGTCTGATAGGCCTGTCCAACCCACAAGGAAGTCATTTTCAGCCGTTGTAACAGGACTGAAATTTTAAAAGGAAATCTATCACAAATCATATCAGAGCTTAGTTAATGGAAAAACCACTGGCACTTAACTGATCCTTAATCAATATTTTAGCACAACAGAGCTAAAATCCATCATGACAGTAGCACTAACACATTTCAGTCAGTGAGGCCTTACTCAAAGCTGTCTATGGGATCCTCTATGTCACAAATAAATACCTTACCTTATTGTATTGTTAAACAAATAAAATGATGTACATAAACAAAAGATCCCCCATCAGCAACAATAGATCGCAGTGCAAACATAGATCTCCTCTAGCAACAATAGATCCCCCAGCAGCCAGAATCAGTAGATCCTCCATCACACCCAACAGTGGCACCCCTTGCCATTACATATATGTACATTCAGTGCTGTAGGTGCCAGAAGTGCATTTGCCCTTGTTCCCACTGAAAAAAGTCCTGGGTTAAAGTATAACTAAACTTTATCTTTAGTTTTGGATAGATTAGAAAACCTGCCAAGTTTTCGTATTGTATTAAGGCAGCACAGTAGTGTAGTGGTTCGCACTCTCACCAGCAGCAATAGGGTCGCTGGTTCAATTCCTGACCACGACACCATCTGCCTGGAGTTTGCATGTTCTCCCTGTGCCTGCGTGGGTTTCCTCCGGGTATTCCGGTTTCCTCCCACACTCCAAAGACATGCTGGTAGGTTAATTAGATCCTGTCTATAAATTGGGCCTAGTATGTATATATGTGTAAGCGCGTCAGGACCCTATGGGGTAAAGGACCACGCTATATCAAGATGCAACTCAACTCTGCATTATGTCATTTTTACCATTATCATTGAAAGTCAAACTAAAATAAAATCCCAAATTTTGGGTTGTTCCCAGAACAATAATAGAGGGGAAATCTACTAGTTCTGGTGACCTGGAGGGCCCCAAGGGATTCCCTTAAAGCAGAACTAGAGTTCCACTATGATACACTATGAGCAGGTCGACATTTTATTGCAGAAGAGACATGCAATATCTCTTCTGCAATAAAAAAGATCTACCTGCCCAGACAGCTCAGTTTACGGCAGCTAGGCTGATCCTGTGTGCCAGCTGCATGCAATGGCGTGACATCATCCTGCGCTGGCCAATACAGATGGCTGAAACACAGCACACAGGATACAATGCCAGTGCCGCCAAGGAAGCATTGGGAAGATGAATATCCTCCCTTTAGCTTTGCTTTATGTGGAACTACACTGTCCCATTCAACACTGATTATTATTATTATTATTTATTATTATTATTATTATACAGGATTTATATAGCGCAGACAGTTTATGCAGTGCTTTACAACATTAGGGCAGACAGTACAAGTACAATACAATTCAATACAGGAGGAATCAGAGGGCCCTGCTCGTTAGAGCTTACAATCTAGGAGATTATTTTTAATCTTTATGCTGCTAGCATTAATAAATAGGTAGGAACGTATATCATATATCTACTTGTTTTAAACTTTTTTTTTTTTATACATTTCTTCCGTTTCTTCCTGGTTTATTGCCTAGGCAAATTATATCATACATCCCAGGAGTCTTCAGGTGGGGAGGGGAGGAGGAAGGGTTTTCTCAGCTAAGCACACTCCCCTGCATGCTAAGGGCAGATGGATTCCAGGAAGTAACTAATACATGAATTGTTTGCCCTTACTCAAGATGGCCATGGCCAGAAATGTTAGGGGGTGTTTTTCAAAGTGAATTCTCAACAAAATAAAGCATAGAGACATGGATGGATGGGGGAGTTTACTTTCCTCTCACTTCCTGTTGTGGCTATAGGACAGGAAGTAAAGTTAAATATCCCCAATGGGACACAGATGGCAAAAAAAAAAACTATGACAGGGGTTACAACCCTCCCTTATTCTATGCAAAATGGAAAAATAAACTTTTGCCTATAGTTCTACTTTAAAATGATTCTAAAGATTTTTTTAAAATAATAAACATGTCCGACTTACCTGCTCTGTGCAATGGTTATGCACAGAGCAGCCCATCCTTCTCTTCTAGGGCCCTCCAATGGTTGCTGTAGTGGCACTCGCGATGTGAAACATTCTCTCGATCGGTAAACGAAAGCGGCGTTGGTGTTAACATCTGATTGTGCCATCATTGGGATTCGAAATTTGTACTGACAAACTGCCAATTTTTTGTATTTCGTACAACTCCCCCATCAACCATTCGAAATGTGGTTGTTTATTTTGGATCAGTCACCTTCGGCTGCAGTTCGAAAATCCTGTGTCACAGCTAGCACACTAATGATGTAAAAGACGAACGATTTGACTATCAACATGAATTTTCATTTGGTTTTTGCATCGTCTATGACTGGCTTTAAGCTGAGGATCTGTGTCCCGTCCTAATTGGACTGGATGGAGGAGGCGTGAGTTAGAGCTGCACAATTAATCGCCAAGAATAGTTATCGTGATTAATCGTCAAGAATCGTTATGGCGATCTTGACTAAAGTGTTTCACAATTCTTTCTATGCAAAGAAATCTCTCTGCTCTTCTGAAGCCACAGCCCTGAAAAGAAAGGAAGAGAAAAACCTGGCCCTCTGCCAAGAAACAAAACATTCTTTATCAGTTGAACTTCAGTATAAACATTGTAACAATTTGTCAATGGAATAGACTTCCTGTGTAAGTGAAAAAAGTTTAACCACTTAAACACTAAACCTTTTTCTGACATTTGTTGGTTTCAAGTTAAACTCATTTTTTTTGCTAGAAAATTACTTAGAACCCCCAAACATATATATTTTTTTAGTAGACACCCTAGATAATAAAATGGTGGTTTTAAGTCACACTGTATTTGCACAGTGGTCTTTCAAATGCAATTTTTTTGGAAAAAATTACTTTAATGAATTAAAAAAAAAAAAAAAAAATCTAACCAGTAAAGTTAGCCCATTTTTTTTTTTTTTTTTGTATAATGTGAAAGATTTTACGTCGCGAGAATCGTGAGAGAATCGTGATCTTGTTATCCTAAGCAAAAAAATCGTGATTCTCATTTTGTCCAGAATCGTGCAGCTCTAGCCTGAGTGCTCTCATGTTTTGCGTTATAAATCAAAACACCTATGTTATTAAGCTTAGATGGAAATAGCTATTTAGTCAGAAACCCTAAAAAATGGTTTTGTTTATAGTTCAGCTTTAAAGGAGTTGTAAAGGCAGAAGGTTTTTTATCATAAGGCATTCTCTGCATTTAGATAAAAAACCTTCTGTGTGTAGAAGCCCCCCAGCACCCCCCAATTGCCTACCTGAGCTCCTTCTCTCTCCAGCGATGTCCACGATCCCCTCAGCCATCCAGGACACTCCTCTTGATTGGCTGAGACAGAGCAGCAGCGCTATTGGCACCCGCGGCTGTCAATCAAAGTCAGTCAGCCAATCAGTGGAGAGAGGGGGTGGGGCCAGGTCGGAAGCTCTGTGTCTGAATTGATACAAGGAGCTCTGACTCGGCTTGGGTGACCCCTGTAGCAAGCTGCTGGCTGAAGGGCACTCAAAGGTGGGAGGGACTAGGGACACCAAAGAGCGACCGGAGAAGAGGAGGATCCAGGCTGCTCTGTGCAAAGCCAACTGCACAGAGGAGGTGAGTATAACATGTTTGTTATTTTTTAAAAAAAGAGCCTTTACAATCACTTTAATTCTTAAATTAGCTTAGTCATCTCAAAAGCAATTGGTGGTGGGCAGCACAGTGGCTAAGTGGTTAGCACTGGCTAGCAGCACTAGGGATGTTGGTTCAAATCCCAACCACGGTACTATCTGCCTGGAATTTGTTCTCCCTGTGCCTGTGCGGGTTTCCTCCCACACACCAAACGTAGGTTAATTGGCCCTAGTATGTGTATGTATGTATGAATGTTAGTTAGGGACCTTAGATTGTAAGCTCCTTGACTGCAGTGTCTGATGTAAATGTGCAATATACTCTATATGCAAAACACTGTGTAAATTGACGGTGCTATATAGTACCTTAAAATTAATAACTTTGCCCAAAAATGACTAATTTTAAAGTGCACCAGTGCATAGAATGGACAGCTACATTGCAGATGTGAACTTCCACTGACAGTGCTGTATATCAGTAGTTAAGGCTAAATTTAGGATCTCCACATCTAAGCAGCTTTCAGTGGTAATTAACTACACAATTACCGCAGGGAACCCACATCAAACATAGATTTGTTATACTAGCCAATTAGGCCTGTTCAGTGCAATCTGTTACAAGAAATGCAGCTTGCATGTATTTTATTGCGCCAGTGTGGATTTTGAGGTCCACAGATATGGATGCTAATACAGGTACCGCAGATGTGCCCTTTTTCAGGCTAGAACATGCAAAATGCATGCAGGAAAGATGCAACAAAACATTTTATTTCTTTATTGTACATCCTGGGACATATATACTTAACCATCTGGGTTATACGCCACCTATAGGTGAATGGGCACTGGCAGACCAAAACAGACAGGAAATCCCCCTCTATATAACCTCTTCCATACAGAAAGTACTTCAGTTTTTTCGCCAGTTTCTTGAAGGTGATGGTCACGGTTATTTAGCTCTGTGAGTTCTGCTAGTCCCAGGCTGGTTCTTGAGAATTAGGGGCTGAGATGATCGGATCCATTTGGAAGGAAGATTGGGCACCTAAATGTTATTTATTTTAGGCCCCGCAGCGAGGTTTGGTAAGTAAGATCCTTTTAATATAGATCGGGTGGTCCCAGAAGCTAAGGACAGACATCTTATTTATTCGGGGCAGTCCGTTTGCATGTGGAGCTTCTGGGAAGCTGCAGCTGGGACACAGAGCAGGCTATTCGGTGGGGGCACGTAAGTTCCTTCTTAGTGGATGGTTACAAGGGCAGGCTAAGCAGGATCATTGCATATGTACTAAGGGGGCTGTGATAGCTGCTTGTGATGGATCACAGCCCTGCATGGCAGTTTTTTTTTACTGGGTGTTTGCCATTCTCACTGTTTATTGCCTGTGGGTCCAGTAATGTCTTCCAGAAAGCGCAGTGGGGAAGGTACAGCAGGCAGGGGTGCATGTGCACCGCCAGCAGCTCTTAAAATGCCTAGTCAGAACTCTGCTGTTGTATCATCCCCTGAAAGACCAAAGGCGACCGGGCAATTTGAGCCGCTGCACCAGTCTGGCATTGTGGCTACTACTAGCACATCTGCATCAGCATATGTTACAATAGATGATCTACCCTCAGCCTTGGCTGGTTTAGAGAATAATATCGCTGGTATGATTGCTTCAATCACACCAGGGGGGAAAAAAGCGTTAAAGATCCCCCTCTCCTGATCCTTCTGTGTTGGAACATGAATGGGTGGATGAGGTGGAGGAGATAAATGTTAATCATTTGGAGGATGGTCACGCAGAGGGCTCTGGCTCTGGGCAGTCAGTGCCTGAGGAGGCTCGGACTTTGTCAACATCCCAGTCGCAGAAGCTGTTGATTTGTTCTGCGTTACCACTGGAGGAGGTCTTGGAGGTCCTGTTTTCTTCTCTGGGGTCTTAGCACCCTCCACAGAGCAAGCAGGCTTTTCTGTTGCACCCGCTTTTAGAGCAGGTGGTGTATTCTGATTGGGATCACCCTGACAGAATTTTTGTTCCACCCAAAAGATTTTCTTCTTTTATACCCAGAAAATTTCTGGGGGAAAGAGCTCTCTGCTGCCCATTAGGAGGAAGAATAAGCGTCCTCCATTTAAGGTTGTAGCTACCGTTGCTACAAATTTTTCGCCATATAGGTTTCAGCGACCGCAAAGAACTATTTCTATAGGGAAGCCTCAAAATCAGGGGCAGAAAAAGCCCTGGGGCCAAAAGCCCTCTAAGTCAGGCTCTAAGCTTTCCTTTTGAAGGGACGCCCCCCCACTCACTCGAGTGGGGGGAAGACTACAGTATTTCTTAAAGATTTGGGGGACAATGATTTGAGACAAAAGGGACATATCCACAGTTTCTCAAGGGTTCAGGCTGGAATTTCAGGCCTTTCCCCTTCAGCGTTTTCTGAGGTCCAATGTTCCCTCAGATCTTTAAAAGAAGAGCTTATTGTTTCAGGCACCAGACCGGTTGATGCTTCTGGGGTAATCATAGATGTGCCAGAGTCACAAAGATGTGCAGGGTTTCATTCAAATCTGTTCACGGTTCCAAAGCTAAACAGGGACGTGAGGCCTATTTTAGACCTAAAGGCTCTGAACCAATATCTTTTGGTCCGGTCTTTTCGGATGGAATCAATCCGATCGGTGGTAGCCTCTCTACAGGTAGGAGATTTTCTAGCATCCATAGACATCAAGGATGCATACCTGTATGTGCCTATTTTTCAGTCCCATCAAAGGTTTTTGCGTGTTGCAATAGAGGATCGTCATTTCTATTTGTGGAGCTGTCCTTCGGCTTGCAACAGCACCCCGAGTATTTACAAGGCCCTGGCACCAGTGTTGGGCCTTCTAAGGACACAAGGTGTCTTGATATTAAGTTATCAAAACAACCTCTTACTCAGACATTAATCGGTCCAAGGCTTAAGGCAGAATATAGCTCTCACGGTGTGTGTTTTGGAACACCTGCGCTTGATCTTGAATTTCAGCCTTGCAACCAGTTCAGTGTCTGGAGTATCTGGGTCTAGTACTAGACACAGTTCAGGCAAAAGTGTTCTTACCTGCAAGGAAGATTATTGCCCTGAGGGATCAGGTTCAGGAAGTGGGAAGCAGGAGGCATCCCTCCATTCAGCTCTGCATGAGTCTACTGGGGAGAATGGTGTCCTCATTCGAGGCGATTCCTTATGCCCAGTTCCATACCAGACCTACAGCAAAACCTTCTGTCAGCCTGGAGCAAGAAGGTTCAGGCCCTGGATTGTCACATGCTTTTGTTCCCCAAAGTTTGGCTAAGTCTCAATTGGTGGTTGATAGTTTGGAGTTTGGAAAAAGGGAGGTCTTTTCTTCCTTTAAATTGGAAGGTAGTGACCACGGATACCAGTGTCTCTGGCTGGGAGGCTGTCCTGGAGGACTTCACAGTCCAAGGAAGGTGGTCCAGGTCAGAACTGAGGTTGCCCATCAAAATTCTAGAGCTTCGGGCGGTGCACATAGCTCTGGATTTTTGGTCAGTCAAACTTCAACGGTATCTGGTAAGGGTCCAGTCCGACAATGCCATGGCTGTGGCGTATATCAACCACCAGGGTGGTAACAAGAGCTGCTTGGCTCAGCAGGAGGCAAGCCGCGTGTTGAATTGGGCAGAGGGACATGTGCCAGTGTTATCAGCAGTCTACATTCCGGGGGTGGGATATTGGAAGGCAGGCGATCTCAGCCGTCAGCAGTTACATTCAGGAGAATGGTCTCCTCACCCCAAAGTATTTCTAAAGATTTGCCATTGGTGGGGTACGCCAGATGCAGATCTATTGGCATCCAAGTTTAACAAAACCCTGGACCAGTTTGTGTCCAGAGCAAGGGATCTACTCACAATTGGAGTGGATGCTCTGTTGGTTCTCTGGGACTAGTTCTCCCTAATTTATGCTTTTCCCCCGGTACCACTGCTGCCGCATCTCTTATGCAGGATGAGACCAAAAAGTGGTCTCAGTCCTTCTGGTGGCCCCAGCTTGACCCAGAAGGGCCTGGTACTCAGAAATAGTGAATTTGGTTTTAGACGGACGATGGACGTTTCCTGCCCATCCAGACCTACTGTCTCAAGGACCGATATTCCATCCTTTACGGTCTCTAAATTTAACGACATGGCTATTGAAGCCAGGGTGTAGAAGAACTGTGGTATTTCATGACCGGATATTACTACACTGGTGAATGCCAGGAAGGTGATTTCTAGAAATATCTATCACAGGGTCTGGAGGTCCTACATTTCTTGGTGGGAAGCCAGAATATATATGATTGGGAGAATCCTTTCTTTTCTTCAACCTGGCGTGGAAATCAATTTGGCTCTGGGAACAAATAAGGGGCAAATCTCTGCCTTGTCTATATTTTTTCCGAGACCTTTAGCCTCACGCTTTTCTACAGGGTGTGACTAATTTTGGTCTCTCCCGTCAAACTACCTTTATGCCCCTGGGATTTAAATTTGGTTCTGTCTGTTCTACAGTAACAACCTTTTGAACCTATTCAGTAGATTCCATTGATAATTTTAACTTGAAAGTAAAGCTTTTCTGATCGCTATCACTTCAGCGAAAAGGGGAATTGGAATTGGAGGCTCGCTCTTGGAAAGAACCATATTTGGTCCTTCATCACGATGAGATGGTTCTGCGTCTCCTTCTGACTTTCTTGCCCAAAGTGGTGTCTAGTTTTCATTTATATCAGGACATTGTATTGTCCACGTTTTTCCTGCATCATCATTGGGCAGAGGAAAAGCGACTGCATTGCTTGGATACAGTGCGAGCTGTCAGTTTATCTGAAGAGGTCGGCACAAATTAGGAATTCAGATGCCTTTTTTGTACTGCTAAAGAGCCAAGCAGCATCCAAGGCATCTATTTCCCATTGGTGTCACCAATTGATTTTTCAGGCCTATGGATTAAAGTGTAAGGCTTCTAATATTAGGGTAAGGGCACACTCTACCAGGAGCGTAGGAACCTCTTGGGCTTTTAGCCATCAGGCTTCGGTGGCACAGATCTGTAAGGCTGCTACCTGGTCTTCAGTGCATACTTTCTCAAAATTTTACCAAATGGATGTTAAAGCTGCAGAGGATTCTGCTTTTGACCATAGTGTGTGGGTAAACTGCAGCACATCAGTGTTAAAGCAGCCCTATACAATTATGCCTAGTGTATTGCTTCATACTGACCTGAAGATCTCTTCTTTCCTGCTGCTGGCACCACTCTGGAGACCGCTAGCCAGGATAAGAGGTGGAGTGCAGTTGGTATCACTCCGACCGCGATCTACCAGTCACCTGGCCGCGTTCTACTGGTAGATCATGATCTACAGGTTGCTGACCCCCGACTTACACTATCTTGCTGTTGTTTTTATAAGCTTTCTCCTCATGCGGCCCCCTGGCCGACTCCAAGTATGTGGGTGCCCCCTGTGCCTGCCAGGACCTATGGAGTCTCATCAAAATGCCCACCATGTGCGCACTACCATTTAGAAAATCTTATGTGCGGCCATTCCCTGCATTGCGCTGACTAACAGATCAAGAGGGACAGAGAGCCAAAGCTATGCCTTTCCTCCTCCTCCACAGTAGTGATTGAAGGTTCTATTTCTAAACAGGTGCACACATTAACTGGAGACTCCGGCGAGACTCCATAGGTCCCAGCAAGCACAGGGGGCACCCACATACCTGAAGTCAGCTGGTACAAAGGTCAGGAAGATAATTGCTCTATAAGCATCTCAATAAAAAATTAGCTTTAATGTAACAATGCGTACGGTCGCGGCATGGTGGTGCGGCCTTTTTCTGCTTCTATCATGTTCTGTGGATCATGCCTATCATGCCTGTTTCAAATGTTGCATCTTGACGCCTGTATTCTGATGCGCTAAAATGCAATAAACATAGTGCCTACTCCAATCTCAGGGCTGCAGTTCAGTGTGATTTAAAATATACAACTGTCTTTTTTTTTTGTTTATGCGTTTTAAAGTGATGCTAAAGTCTTTCCTTTTTTTTCCTAGTTAAAAATAACAAACGTTATACTTACCTTCTGTGTGCAGTGGTTTTGCACAGAGCAGCCCAGATCCTCCTCTTCTCGGGTCCCTCTTCGGCGCTCCTGGCCCCTCCCTCCTGTTAAGTGTCCACACAGCAATCAGCTTGCTATGGGGGCACCCGAGCCGCTGCTCTGTGTGTCCAATCAGACACGGAGCCGCCGCCCAATACCGCCCCCTCTCTCTTCTCATTGGCTGACTGATTTTGATTGACAGCAGTGGGAGCCAATGCCGCCGCGCTGCTGTCTCAGCCATTGAGGAGGGGAGTCCTGGGCAGCCGAGACACTCCTGCAACATCGCTGGATCTAGATGGGGTTCAGGTAAGTATTAGGGGGGCTGCTGCACACAGAAGGCTTTTTATCTTAACCACTTGACCACTGGGCACTTAAACCCCCTTCCTAACCAGACCAATTTTCAGCTTTTGGTGCTCTCACATTTTGAATGACAATTACTCAGTCATGCAACACTGTATCTATATGAAATTTTTGTCCTTTTTTTCACACAAATGGAGCTTTCTTTTGGTGGTATTTAATCACCGCTGGGTTCTTTATTTTTTGCGCCGTAAAAGAAAAAAGACCGAAAAATCTGTAAAAAAATACATTTTACTTTATTTCTGTTATAATATTTTGCAGATTAGTAATTTTTCTTCATATATTTTGGCCAAAATTTATACCGCTACATATCTTTGGTAAAATTAACCCAAATCGGTGGATATTATTTGGTCTTTGTGAAAGTTATAGAGTCCAAAAGCTATGGTGCGAATATCTGAAAATTGATCACACCTGAAGTACTGACGGCCTATCTAATTTCTTGAGACCCTAACATTCCAGAAAAGTACAAATACCCCCCAAATGACCCCTTTTTGGAAAGAAGACATTCCAAGGTATTTAGAAAGATGCATGGTGAGTTTTTTGAAGTTGTCATTTTTTCCCACAATTCTTTGCAAAATCAAGGTTTTTTTTTTACTTTTTTTTTTTTCCCACAAAATTGTCATATTAGCAGGTTATTTCTCACACACAGCATATGCATACCACAAATTACACCCCAAAACACATTCTGCTATTACTCCCAAGTACGGCGATACCACATGTGTGAGACTTTTACACAGCGTGGCCACATACAGAGGCCCAACATGCAGGGGAGCACCTTCAGGCGTTCTGGAGCACCCAGGCCAATTCTGACATTTCTCTCCTACATGTAAAAATCATCATTTATTAGCTAGAAAATTACATAGAACTCCAAAACATTATATATGTTTTTTTAGCAAAGACCCTAGAGAATACAATGGCGGTCGTTGCAACTTTTTATCTCGCACGGTATTTGCGCAGCAATTTTTTAAACGCGTTTTTTTTGGAAAAAAAACTGTTTTGTGCTTTACAAAAACCAAAATAGTAAAGTTAGCCTAATGTTTTTGCATAATGTGAAAGATGAAGTTACGCCGAGTAAATAGATACCCAACATGTCACCTTTCAAAATTGCACACGCTTGTGGAATGGCGCCAAACTTTGCTACTCAAAAATCTCCATAGGCGACGCTTTAAAATTTTTTACTGGTTACATGTTTTGAGTTACAGAGGAGGTCTAGGGCCAAAATTATTTCTCTCGCTCTACCGATCGCAGCGATACCTCACATGTGTGGTTTGAACACCGTTTTCATATGTGGGCGGGACTTACGTATGCGTTCGCTTCTGCATGCGAGCACACAGGGACAGGGGCGCTTTAAAAATTTTTTTTTTTTTTTTTATTGTTCATTTTACTTTATTTATTTTAGTTTGATGCTTTTTTCCAAAAAAAAAAATTTTTGACCACTTTTATTCCTATTACAAGGAATATAAACATCCTTGTAATAGGAATATGGCATGACAGGTCCTCTTTACAGTGAGATATGGGGTCAATAAGACCCCACATCTCACCTCTAGGCTGGGAAGCCTGAAATTAAAAAAAAAAAAAAACGATCCTGGCTTCGATCGTAGCGGTGAGTCGGTAGAAGCGTGGGAGGGGGGGGACATCCCCTCTCGCCTCCCGTAAGAACGATCAAGCAGTGGAACAGCCGCTATGATCATTCCTATGGTGTAGGGAATCGCCGGCTGAAAAAGCTGATATCTGAATGATGCCTGTAGCTGCACCCATCATTCAGATATCCCCGCACAAAGTCAAGGACATTGTATGACGGCCGGCGGGCGGGAAGTGGTTAAAACGCTTTTTTTTTTTTTTTTTAACACAAAGTTGTCCATTTATACAATATTTCTACCACATAACATGTACATGGCAAAAATGACACCCCAAAATAGATTCTCCTGCTCCTCCTGAGTACGGCGATACCACATGTGTGAGACTTCCACAGCCTGGCCACATACAGAGGGCGAGTACAGCTGAGCATGGCTCAGCATGGCAGGGTATGGCGGGGTATTACGGAGTATGGCGGGGTATTGCGGAGTATGGAGGGGTATGGCGGGGTATGGCGGAGTATGGCGGGGTATTGTGGGGTATGGCGGGGTATGGCGGGGTATGGCGGAGTATGGCGGAGTATGGCGGGGTATGGCGGAGTATGGCGGGGTATGGCGGAGTATGGCGGAGTATGGCGGGGGCATGGCAGAGTATGGCGGGGGCATGGCAGAGTATGGCGGGGGCATGGCAGAGTATGGCGGGGGCATTGCAGAGTATTGCACAGCATTGGAGAGTATTGTGGGGGTATTGCAGAGTATTGCACAGCATTGCAGAGTATTGCACAGCATTGCAGAGTATTGTGGGGGCATTGCAGAGTATTGCACAGCATTGCAGAGTATTGTGGGGGCATTGCAGAGTATTGTGGGGGCATTGCAGAGTATTGCACAGCATTGCAGAGTATTGTGGGGGTATTGCAGAGTATTGCACAGCATTGCAGAGTATTGCACAGCATTGCAGAGTATTGTGGGGGTATTGCAGAGTATTGCACAGCATTGCAGAGTATTGTGGGGGTATTGCAGAGTATTGCACAGCATTGCAGAGTATTGTGGGGGTATTGCAGAGTATTGCACAGCATTGCAGAGTAATGTGGGGCATTGCAGAGTAGTGCACAGCATTGCAGAGTATTGTGGGGGTATTGCAGAGTATTACACAGCATTGCAGAGCGTTAGGGATGGCTGAGCATGGATGGATGGATGGATGGATGTCTCTGTGCAGCGCTGTGGGCACTACACATACAGCCCACAGCGCTGCAGACATCCATCCATCCCCCTCCCCGCTCACTGTGTACCGATCGGTACACAGGAGGGGAGGAGAGGAACCGGCGTCATCAGATGACGCCGGTCTGTTTACATGTGATCGCGCCGTCATTTGACGGCGCGATCACATGGTAAACGGCCGCGATCAGCGGCCATTTACCGGGATCCGTGATGCGCCGGGTCCTTTGGACCCGGCGGCCACGGATGTGTTCGGGTGCGCGCCCCAGGGGGCGCGCGAGAGGGGAATTCCGGGAGGACGTCATATGACGTCCTCCCAGAGTTATCCAACCGCCCTGCAGCCGTCATTCGGCTATGGGCCGGTTGGTAAGTGGTTAATACATAGAATGCATTAAGATAAAAAACCTACTGACTTTACAATCACTTTAAGTATCTTGGAATGGCTCATGGAAGTTATTAGCAGCACAACAAAATGCATGTCACATATGCATTTTGATAGCAACAGGAATTACCAAGCTTTAGTCAATGGCTGTTAACCCTATCCACTCCAAATTCTAAATTCAAGAATGAATTGAAAATGTGATTCGATAGGCATCACAACGCAAAGGAAACACACTTATTTGTGTGACAACTGACCTATCTAAACCTGCCATAGATCTAAATGGGCACTAAGAGTTTCTAAACGTAACAGTGTATATTAGATCATGGTCTATTAGGCAAGACATGTCCTTCAAATGTATAAGACCGGTACGATGGGTCCTTTACAGGATATTTCACAATTTTACCCTGTTAGGAAGGACTGTGGTTAGCAGAGGAAGTAGACTTTTGAAAACCTTTACATCACATTTGTTGCAATGTACATACAGAATTGCCTCACTTTTTTTTTTTGTTTCCTTTGTTTTGTCTGCTGCAGTGTTAGGAGGTATTGTTCATTCCAAGATGTGGCTGCAGGGACCTTTTAGCCCAATTTTTCATCTCTATGCTGCTAGAAATGTGTTGTTGCTGCTGCTAGAAATGTTAGTCCAATAGCTAATGAAGGCTCAAGCCAACAGATCAGAGAAGAGGGATTTACATCCCACAGACTCTGGAAGCCAAGCACGTGTGTCTGTTAGATATTTCTTATTGACTTAGCTACTTATCTGGAAAGCCATGACAGGTAGTGTGACATGAGTGAAAATCGTTTACACCCTTCTAATACTTGAACAATGCAACATTTCAGATTCCACTTCGTATTGTGTAAATATTAAAGCATGGAAAAAATAAGGTGAATCACAAATACCCCAGCTAATTCAGAATAAGTGTATGTAAACTCGAACAATACATTTCTCTTATCTGCTCCCTTCAGTCTGTTGAATAATGTGCCTTTTATATAGCTGTTCCATAAATGCCAAAAAATGTAGTGTCGTCAGAGGTGTCAATAGGGTTGGTGTCAAATGGTGTAGTAAAATATGTTGTAACCCCCCCCCCCCAACAATAATTATTTTTTCCCATATATCACTGCATATAATGACATTGGTGTAAATGGGCGTAATAATAAAGCCCCTGAATTGGTGTCAATGGGCGCAATAATAAACCCCTGAATTGGTGTCAATGGGCGCAATAATAAACCCCTGAACTGGTGTCAATGGGCGCAATAATAAACCCCTGAACTGGTGTCAATGGGTGCAATAATAAACCCCTGAACTGGTGTCAATGGGCGCAATAATAAACCCCTGAATTTGTGTCAATGGGTGCAATAATAAACCCCTAAACTGGTGTCAATGGGCGCAATAATAAACCTCTGAACTGGTGTCAATGGGCGCAATAATAAACCCCTGAATTGGTGTCAATGGGCACAATAATAAACCCCTGAATTGGTGTCAGTAGGCGCAATAATAAACCCCAGAATAGGTGTCAATGGGCGCAATAATAAACCCCTGAACGGGTGTCAATGGGCGCAATAATAAACCCCTGAATTGGTGTCAATGGGCGCAATAATAAACCCCTGAATTGGTGTCAATTGGCGCAATAATAAACCCCTGAATTGGTGTCAATGGGCGCAATAATAAACCCCTGGATTGGTGTCAATTGATGCAATAATAAAGCCCCTGAATTGGTGTCAATGGGCGCAATAATAAACCCCTGAATTGGTGTCAATGGGCGCAATAATAAACCCCTGAACTGGTGTCAATGGGCGCAATAATAAACCCCTGAACTGGTGTCAATGGGCGCAATAATAAACCCCTGAACTGGTGTCAGTGGGCGCAATAATAAACCCCTGAATTTGTGTCAATGGGTGCAATAATAAACCCCTGAACTGGTGTCAATGGGCGCAATAATAAACCCCTGAACTGGTGTCAATGGGCGCAATAATAAGCCCCTGAATTGGTGTCCATGGGTGCAATAATTAACCCCTGAATTGGTGTCAATGGGCACAATAATAAACCCCTGAATTGGTGTCAATGGGTGCAATAACCCCTGAATTGGTGTCAGTGGATGTAAAAATAACGCTCAACACTGGTGTCAGTACTATTAACTCCAACCCCCACAATGGAATTGAAATTTATCTCCCCATGACCACTAATGCGGGGGCAGGTGGGTCAACGTTTGCCGTAGACCACAAATGCAGGAATGGTGGAATGGTGGTTTAAAATTTCACTGATATGACCACCAATCCTTGGTGGGCGGTGGGTGTTAACTTTCACTCTGAATGACCACCAATGAGGAAGGGGGGGGGACAGTGAAAGTAAACCTTATCCAGTCAACTCAGTGACATTTTAAACCACCAACCCCCAAATCATCTGCATTTGTGGTCATACAGCGAAAGTTAACCCATTTCCCCCCAGCTTTAGTGGTCATGGGGGGGGGGTTAAATTGAAATGCCATTTATGCCTCCACTACCCAATTGTTGATTACTTACCTGAACAGAGGTTCCTGTGCTTTCTCCCTCCAGGCCGGGACTTTGCTTGTACTGTGGAGGGAGATACCTCCTCCCACAGTTCAGTGTTCCTTTCATTGCCGGGTGCTGGAATGCCAGGCGCGTTACAGTGCCTGGTATTTTGCTGCATGCTTGGCATGTTCTTGGCACAAAGGACGTTGGTAGACATCTCTGCTGCTATTCCCACGGCTCAGATCCCAGGACATAGCTGTGGGATAGCTGGCAAAGTGGCAAATATGCTCTCTCACTGCACTGCATATCAGTGCGTGAAGGAGACAGACTGCAGCACTGTGGATGGTGCTCTGGGGAAGGGGGGGTTTGAATCCCCCCCGACCCCCCCCTCCTTATCTACGCATCTGTACTTGATGGTGTCACCCCTCTTGTGGCTGTCACCCAGGTGCGGTCCCATAGCGATGCCACTGAGTGTCGTTCCCTGCTATCTCCCTTAAAGCGAAGTTCCATCCAAAAGTGGAACTTCTGCTTATACACTTCATTCCCCCTGCGGTGCCACATTTGGCACCTTTCAGGGGGGAGGGGGGGAACGGGGACCTGTTTTTGACAGGTCCCCTTCCCCACTTGCGGACACGGCCCGATCTCCCAGAAGCTCGGCCCCCCCTCCACCTTCCCTCAGTGCCGGACCAATTAGAAAGCGCAGTGCGTTTTGCGCATGCGCAGTAGGGAACCAGCTGTGAAGCATTCGTTTTATTATATTTGGCTTTATTCCCTCTGTTTTCACCTAGTGATCTGGCCAGCAATGCACCTCCTGTATTAGTGAGACACAACTCTGGAGGAATGAGCAGAGGAGGCACAGAAGCATTGTCAGTCTGGGAGGGAGGGTAGTGTTAAATGTATTCGCGGATTTAGATACACTAACAAATTGAAGTCAAACATCAGCTCACGCTTTATAAGCAGTTACAGCTAACGGTTTGCTTTACTTTTGGGTTTTGGGTTTTCCATGAATAAATAAAAAGCTGATCATTTTAATCTCCCTGGCCAGTGTTAAGTGGTTTGTCTCATCTGTGTAAACTGATACATTCTGCTGGAGAGATTGCACTTTTGAAAAACAGACTTGCTGGCTGAATCACCAGATGTAAATAGCAGAAAGAAAGCCTAAAAAAGTAAACTAATGCAGCTATCACCTCTAAGAATTGGTAATTGGATTTAATACAGCTTTCAGTTTTAGGCCTCTTTCACACGGGGCAGATCAGTCATGATCCGCCCCGTGAACATCCGCTTGCTCAGCGGGGATAGCTCCGCCGATCCCCGCTGAGCAGGAAGATGACAGGTGCATCGCTGCACGCTGTGCAGCGACGGACCTGTCAGAGCGCCGCTCTCCCCTATGGGGGGATCGGATGATGACGGTCCGTAGTGTCCGTCGTCATCCGATCCGATCCGAAAACGGAGGAAAAAGTAGGTTTTTCCTCCGTTACACTTTTCGGATCGGAGCGGGTCGGATGTCAGCGGACATGTCACCGCTGACATCCGACGCTCCATAGGGATACATGTATGTCCGTTTTTCATCCGAAAACGGAAGGATGAAAAACGGACATACGGATCCCTCGTGTGAAAGAGGCCTTAGGCAAGAAATAAAATGCGACAAATTTAGATTGCAGCTTCAATAGAAAATTCCTTCCTCAGCTGCTCTAAAGTAGCACTTTGGCAGTGCTGCTCCTGATCACTTCTTAACTGAGCCTGTGCTTTTAAAGAGTAACTCCATCTTTATGAGAAATATATAGCAAATACAAAAAGTAATTTAGCATATAAAATTGCCACAAAAGCCATGTTTTCATTTAATGATGTTAAAAATGAAAGTCTGTAGCACTGTAATTTTCTGTAAAATTCAATGCAATATGGCAACCTGGAGGCCTTCTGTACATAGCTTGTGTACAGAACTTACCCAGAAATGCCATTCCTTGCTTGTGTGATCGGGTCACTGATTTTCTCTGCACTGAGATATGTCAAATGTTAGGCATCTTCTGCAATATAAATTTAAAGTTTTTTTTTAGTTTTTGGCAGAATGGAGAGGGATTAGAACCCCTGTCAGTTATTATTGCTGTATGTGTCCCCATTAGGGAGATTCACCCTCTCTATTTGTCCTGTTTACCATTATCATTGAAAGTGAAAGTAAAAGAAGGTCCCACATTTTGGGTTGTCCTCAGAAAAGTAATAGAGGGGGAATCTTCCAATGGGGACGCTAGTTGTGATGAGCTGGGGGTCCCCAAGGAATTCCCTCAGTTTGCACCGATTTCCTCTCACTTCCTGTTTGGCTATGGAAAAGGAAGTGAAAGGAAATCTCTGCAATGGGACACAGATGGCGAACAAAACTCTGACATGGGTTATAACCCTCCCTTACTCTATCCAAAATGTGAAAAAAAAGTTTGGCCTATAGTTCTACTTATAGTTGCGGTGAGATACTTCTAAGGCTGCATATTCACATTACAATGTTTTGAATCGCGGGCAGATTTGCTGCGGATCTGCCCGCGATATGACAGCGCCAAGGTATGAATGACAAAACGCGGGACTCGCATCCGAGATGCCATTCGTTTGAATGACCTCAAATCGCGGTGCTGGTCTGCTGCAATTGTCGCGTGATAAATCGCGCTGTAATCGCGGCATCCAGCATTGCAGGACGCATTTTTGCCAAAAGCATCTCCTGTACTTTTTTGGGCGGCATGTGACAATCGCGGCAGACCTGCAACGCTATTTGAGGTGTCATTCAAATGAACGGCATCTCGAATGTGAGTCCTACGTTTTGCCATCCACACCTCAGCGCTGTCAAATTGCAGGCAGATCCGCAGCAAATCTGCCCGTGATTCAAAACGCTGTAGTGTGAATGCAGACCCTTCAGCTTTTCTCATTAGAACACAGAAAGTGCACCAGCTCATTATAATTAACCAGACCTGCCCATTCAGAATCAATCTGAAATCAGTCCGCAGAAACAAATAGCTATTTCTTCTGAGCAACAAAAGGTAAGAATATGCTACAAAGATTGTTTAAAACCTTCCAATGTACATAGATTACCTGGGGAGTGTTTTTTTTTTCTTAAGAAAAGTGAAGTTACCCTTTTAAGTAATAATCTGTCTCATCTACAGTGATCTCAAGCAGACCTGTGAAAATCTGTCTCATATGGCTGGCCAGAATTACAGGCACATAGGTTACAAATACATATAACAATTGCTCAATAGACTTTGCTAACTGACAGGCATCTTGATTTGCATCTAAATGTGTTGCTAATTTGTTTGATAAATGTCCCACTGTTTGTGTGGTCTCCTCAAAAAATGGCACATTTAAAGAGACTTGATGGATGTTACATACAGCATCTTAGATCCCCCTGCAATCTTATTTTTCTTAAAGGTCTTTCAAATTTCTAGTATTATATTACTGTTATATCCTTATTTGCTTTGTCATAAGTTGTGCCATCTCTGTGCTTGTAAAAAAAAGTCTAAGCTTGCCAATAAAGTGTACCAATACTAAAAAAGTGAAGATTTGCTATCTCACATGGATTATTTAAAGAGGTTAATTTTGAGTAAGTAGTGCCATAAAAAAATCTTTGCCTTGAATTCCCCGTATAGAACAGTCCACTTCCTGTGCCTAGGCACTCAGATGTCTTGGGCCTCACAGCTGTGTAACTACAGTGTGAGATCATCTAAGGCGGGGATCTTCAAACTCAAAAAAAGATATAGGGCCCTCCAGCTGTTGCGGAACTACACACCCCATGAGGCATTGTAATTCACATTCACAGACATGACTAGGCATGATGGGAATTGTAGTTCCTGAACAACTGGAGGGCCATAGTTTGAAGACCCCTGATCTAAGGTTAGGCTCAGGAGATTCATGATGATATTTAGTAATGTAACCATTCTGCTTACTGTTCTCCTTACTGGAGAGAATTCTGTACCCAAGGATCTACAGTGCAGTGATCTCCCTGGTTCTGTACCATCTATTCTGTGGATCTGTTACTTCTGGACCTTTCCTGTTACCTCTTGATTATAACCTCACCAGTAATCAGATCACCAGTCATCATGGGACTAGCTCTGACACAAGGTGGTAAAGCTAGTCTTTTGTTCTCTGCTTTTTTTTGGGGCACAGCGCATGTCCTTGTTAACTCTTATAATGAATAACTTTAGTAATAATGAACCTTGAAATAATATTTGGAATTGATTTGTAAATTTTAAAACTGGCTTGACATTTTAATTAGCAGAATGTGTTTAAAGATGACATTTTTTTTTATTTTATCCAGGTATTCTTCAGCAGAAATAAGGAAACATGTCACCCTTCATGGTACCTCTGGATTTTTACATCAGCGTAGTCCGAGTACACAAAATTCACCTTCCTTACAACTAGTGAGTATGACAGCATTAACTGACATACAAGAGAATATAAAAGTACAGATATTGATTTCCAAAAGTGTAATCATTATCAAATCTACCCAAACGGGACAAACAAATGGTATTGCAGTACCACTATTCTCTCCCTGCATTATGTATACAGTATATTCCTTAAAGTGGACCTATCAGTAACTGTAGAAGTCTGCACAAATGCACTCCTGACACGTCCCAATTGAAAAAATAAATTTTATCATTAAGGCCTTATTTACACCATGTGCAGAGATGTGCGATTTTTTTTTTTTTTTTGCACCTCTCTCTGCAAGGGCACAAAAAAAAAAAAAAAATATGCGCGTGTTTTTTCTGCACAGAAATATGCAACATGATATGCATTCTGCACATCAACATTTTGGTGTTAATAGGGCACATAGAAAACAGTTGTTGTTTTGTGCTGTTGCAGAGACCTTTATGTTGCATATTTTTGCACAGAAAAACAAACTCACATGACACCAGGGTTATGGTGTAAACAAGGGACATAGAAAACTATTGTTTTCTTTGTGTCTTTGCAGAGACAGAAAAATGCGAGTCTCTGCACATGGTGTGAACCAGCCCAAAATATTATATGCAAGTCAAATCTGTGTGTGTTTTCTATCAGTTTTTATGCACATATGGTAAGAATGAGGCCTAAGGGCTGATCCACACCAGATGAAGTCTGGTGCGTTTTTATTTTGCATAAAAAATGCATGGACAGTATTTAAAGTGGAGTTCCACCCAAAACAGCATTACAAAAACTGACAGAGATCACAACCATTACCCACTCAGTTGAAGACAAAAAAAAAACATGTCTGCAGTTCCACTTTAAATTATACGTAAATACATTTCTCTTTTTTGCTTCTTTTTGGTCTGTTAAATATAAGATAAAAAGTGTTTTATCCTATCTGTTTAATAAGTTGAAGTGTTACTAAACCCACAACAGTAAAATCAGTCTGTATATACAGTAAAGCATGCTTGTTATCCTCACTGTGGAACCTAAGGGGTTAATCCTGTGCATTGTGTAAAAAGGCTGTTTGATCCTGGCTTTTCTGATCCTCCCCTCCTTCCACTGTCCCCTAAAACTTTCCTGATAACACAGAAACTATGGAGTCAGGTTGCACATGCTCGGTTTGATGTGTTTTGCTAGAGAGGTATTTATTACTTGGGAGAGTGCATGTGATCAGCACAGGGCCAATCAGCAATGTCCAGACAGAGTCAGGGGTCTTGCAGTCTCATAGGACAGTCAGAAAACTCCTCCTACAAGCTTTAACCAGTGCTTGGCTGGACACTGATAGAATCACAAGACTGCTCTAACTGTTGATGAGAAAAAAGGTATTTATCCATTTATAAAATCAAAGGGTCCAAAGTTTCGTTCACCCACACTGAAGATCCCACCACTGCGCCAGGATAAGTAAAACAAGATTAAATGCTAACGCTGCCACTTGGATAAATAATAAACTACAGTATAAACTACTAAAGTGAATAGTGGCGCTGTAAATGAATAACTAAAGTAACATTGAATAATAAAAGAATCACCCAGTGACAAGTGATAAAAAACAAAAACAAAAGTCCATTGACTGAATAAGTCCTTAAATGTGACGATGATTAATCAATAAAGATTCACAATGCATTAAAAGCAGATTCAGTATGGTTCATTCACCACAACACGTGCAAACAGTGATTCCACTCCCCTCTGGGTGTCCACTCACCAAATGAAGTTGCCTTACACTCTCATGCTCGGCAAATAAGCATCAACCCTCCCAACCAAAGCCCAGATCAAAGCCATGGTATATGAACCTTACTCCCTTCCCCTGTCCTTCCTCACTCTTCTCAACCTATCCTTCCCCTTCAGCTTGCTATCCTGTCTGCCACTCAGGGATCCTCTCCTGTTTTATATACATCCACTGGAACCTTATTAGAGCTCATCCCTAGCGACCAAAAGTTTCGAGAGATGACACTCCCCGGGGAGGACCGAGGGAAGCGGGTGTCCCATCCTCCGACACAGTAAGTTCCCATTAGAGGTGCCGGGGAGGCAGATGTCCCTTCGCTCCTTCCTTGACTCCGAGCCTCTTACTGGTAGCAACAGTTTCGGCGGGAGGCGGGCAATCTACAAGTCTACCACACACCTTAGGAGACTAGTAACTCAATTTGTTTGTTCTCAGATTTTCACAAAAATCTCCAACTTTTGTTTCTGTTTGACATTCCCATGACTTGTAATCCGCATTCCACCATTGTACCATGGATGTTCTTTTTTTCTTTGTATGTCAGCTTCTCTTTATTTCAAGAAAATAAAAACCTTTTGAAGGAAAATAAGCATCAACCGATATAGCAGGGATATGCAATTAGCGGACCTCCAGCTGTTGCAAAACTACAACTCCCATCATGCCTCTGCTTCTGGGTGTCATGCTTGTGGCTGTCAGAGTCTTGCTATGCCTCATGGGACTTGTAGTTCTGCAACAGCTGGAGGTCTTCTAATTGCATATCCCTGCCATATAGGGTTAAATCATCCATCGATCTCCCATACATGTGATTGATCCCATGGAAAGATCCACATATAAGAAAACAAAGTACTCCGATAGTACAGTAACGTTTGATCAAAAATGTATTAAAAAAAAGGTTTCAAACATTGTACTCACATAGGTTAAATTAAAATTACGCATGTGATACATCCACTGCAGTAGCGTGAGACTGGCAAAGCATGGTCACAACGAGCTCAGCGTGTAGTAGTATCTCACCCACACCGGAATCGTCACAGCCGGAACATCGCTTCCATTATTGCATCTGATGTCACCAGTGGTTGCCGTACAGTAAACCAATGAAAAACTTTTTTAATGCATTTTTGCGCCTTTTTGTTTTTGTTTTCTTATCACTTGTCACTGGGTGATTCTTTTATTATTCAATGTTAATTTCGCTATTCATATACAGCGCCACTATTCACTTTAGTAGTTTATACCATAGTTTACTTAGCAGTTTATATTTACTAAAATAATTGCATTTTCATGTTCTGTGGGAAACCAGATATAGTGAATGCAGGGTCCTGCATTTAGTAACACTTTAAGCAAAATATCTGTTAATCCAATCAGAAATCTTGTGAGCTAATCTTGTGAGTAATGCAGCTCATTACTGTTGTTGCCCTAGGAAGGCAGCGAGTTAAAGACAGGATTACCAGGTAGAGATAAAAGAAAAAGTGTAAAGAAGAAAACGAATGCAGCCACCACATCTAAAGCTCTGTACACACTATTCCTTTTTGTTTTGTTCAACCCCCCAAAAAATTGAGAACTCCAGTTAAAGCCGCTGTACTAACCATGTGAGGTTAGTTTAGCGATCTCCCCCCGTTGAGATGTTGTGTTCTGACAGGGGGGCAGTCCCCCCGCCAGAACACTCCGATCAATGCTTTCTGTCATTAAAGAAAAAATTAAAGTCAGCAGCTACAAATACTGCAGCTGCTGACTTTTAATAATCAGACACTTACCTGTCCCAGGGTCCAGCGATGCAGGAGAACGAAGCCCCACTCGTCTCCCCCTCCTCTCTGCGGCGCAGGCATTGTCACTGTGGGCGCCCCAGATGATTGCCGAAAGGGAGGGGGGAGAGGTGATCTCCCTTCCGGCACCGCGGTGCGCCAGGAGGAAGTGGGAGCTGGAACCCTCTAAAAAGAGGGTATCCGTCCCCCCCCCCCAAAAAAAATTACATGCCAAATGTGGCATGTCAGGGGATCACCTTCCCTTAAAGCGAAAGTTCCATTTTTAGGTGGAAATCCGCTTTAAGCTGCAATAGTATTGTTTTTGTTCTTGTGTTTAGATATACTTTAAAATTGTTTATTTGTGTGTTTTGTTTTTTTTTTTAGAAAGTATCAGGATTTCATATTGTTGGTTAAGAAGTACATAACAATGTATGGAATTCTAGTAATTCATAAAAACAGACGTTTGATCAGATTACTTAGGGCTCATGCACACAGGACATTTTTACAGCTGCTGTTAGACAAGCAGTGTTTAGCCGCGCTTTGAAGTTTTTAGGCATTTTCACATTATAAGGAGTGATTTTAATGAAAAAAAGCACAAAAACGCTAACGCCAAAAAACACGGAAAACCGCGCAAAAACGCGCAACAGCGCTAATGTAGAAACGTGGCTAAACGTGAAAAAAAATGCTGTAGCGCTTGCGTTTTTAATTTGTCCTGTGTGCATGAGCCCTAAGGGCTATCTTCTGAAACTGGAACTGGGCTAACACTATTTTCACTACTTGGAGTGTAAGATAAAATCGTCAAAATATTTGTATCACAGTAGAACATAAGCCATTGGTGAGAGATGTCTTTGCACATTGATGATCAACTGTAGCATGCTTCCACAATACGTAGCCGTATCATGCAATGAGATGCTGGGTAATGGGCTACTTGAACTTGATGAACTTGTTTTTTCTTTTTGACTTCCAGAATTATGGAGGTATGTACTGTATACAAGAACTTCTGGTGCGTGAAGGGGAATGGTTAGTTGCTTTACAGGTTGCACTGCTAGTGGTTGTATTTTTTTTTTTTTCATGTCATGCAAGTTCATGTACCGTCTCATATGCATGCAAATGCTTGGGTATTGCATGCATTTGTAATGGCTTCCATACAGTTCAGTGGAGTTCTGTATTCTGTCTTAATGACTTTTATATTGCATTTTTTTAATTGGTTTGCTTGTCTTTTCTGCTTGTCTCCATTATGCATGCCCTGAGCATTTTACCATCATAACCATTTGTTACACTCAGGGCTTTTTTTCTCAGACAATAGATGCAGGAACTCCCCCTTTCCGAGTCACCCCTTTTCTCCATCCCTACCCACCTCCGAGCACCATCCCTTGGTTCCATCCCCTACCCACCTCCCAGTACCGCCCCTTTTAGACAATACAGAACCAAATATCATTTAGTGTTGCTAAGTAATTTGTATGGAATTTGGTAATGATATCAAGAAAAGCAGTAAAATAGATCCCCTGCAGCCAGCAACAATAGATCCCCCTAACAGCAATGGAGCAACCCACAGCAAAATCCCCCCCAGCAACAGTAGAGTCCCAGCAGCATCAACAGATCTCCGCACAGCCAGCATTAATAGACTCTCCGGCAGCCATCAACAATAGACTCCTCCCCCCAACAGTAGATCTCTTTCAGCAACAACTGACCCCCCAGCAACATAAGACCCACCCCTAGCAACAATAGGTCCCCCACCAGCAACAATAGACCTGCCCTGCAAAAATATATCCCCTCTAGCTAGAATAGATCCCCCAGCAGTGAGCCTCAATACCCTGCAGCACCCCTTACCATTACATACAGTCAGTCCAGGAGGTGCCGGAACTGCGTTCCCCCGCGTTCCTGCTGAAAAAAGCCCTGGTTACACTGCTCTCATAACCAGAGCTGAGTAAAGACTTAATGGGGCCCAAGGCAAGGTGGCAGCTTCTGCTTCTATTAACAATTCCAACTCTCATACAGATATTTGTTGCAATTATGAAGGCTTTGTGAAACTATCATTCCCAGCCTGCTTTGCCAGGATTTAATGGGAAATGGGAAACATTTTAGTTTCACAAACACCAGACACCTAGATTTCAAGTAGTGTGTATTATATTTGGAAGGAGACTGGGGAGTCACATATACATAAGGCTATGATTAAACCGTCGCTGTCATTAACAAAAAAAATTGTATATGCATAACTGTAAAAGAGCTTGTCTTAGGAAAGTGCTCAGAACCAAGACAAGGTACCGTTATGAAGCAGCTGTCTCCTTCCAAGCTGTTGTCAGATTGGCTGCGACAGGAAGGGAGATGGTGCGTTTCACACATCATAACTGTGGGCTGGGGAGCACCTAGCATGTACGATAGGGGGAGAAAAGTACAAAATATAATGATAGATATTCTTTAAAGAAGAAGTACTGTAGGGACAAAGCTATTTTGGCCCTTATTCTCCTGGGGATCACAGGAGTGCATTTTGTTCTGCACTCCTGTGAGCCATTTTCAGCCGACAGCGGGTTAAAGTCCACTGTCAGCTGACATCACAGAGCCAGCCCAGACTCTGGAGAGATCCTGGCTTCTTAACAGAAATGTTTTATTTATGTATTTAGACAAAACATCACAAATAGAATTCCACATACATTGAAGCACAGTAGTCACTAGGAAATAACAGCATATATAGGGACATCCATAAATATAAAATAGCAATACACATATTATTCCACAATACACATTTGTGTATTGTATTGCTTTCCTTTATCCAGCCATTTGGGCACTTTTCCTTTCACTGATACAATACACTATATTCCTCCCACTGACACCAGCAATGGGGCAATACTCATGCTACTGATATCAACAATGGGGCACTATTTCTCTCATTGACGTCAACGATGGGGTACTATTTGTCAAACTGACGCCAATGATGGGGCACTATTAATCTTCCACTGAGAGCAACAAGGGGACACTATTTCTCCCACTGACACCAGTGATAGGGCCCTATTCCTTCCACTGACACCAGCAATAGGGCATTATTCCTCCCCCTAATACCAAAGATGTATTACTGTATTTATTGGCGTATAACACTCACTTTTTCACCATGAAAATTGGGTGCAAATAGTGCGTGCGTGTTATATGCCAATACTTCAGTTTTAGCTGCCTTGGAGGGGACGGGGGGGGGACGGGGGGGGGGGGGGGGGCAGGACGAGCACCGTCAGATTACATAAAGTGAGAATCTCCTGTTTACTTGGCGGCCTCTGTAATAGGAACTCCCGTCTCCTGGGCCTCCATTGGACCACTGTTCTGTCTATCATAGGAGATTCTCACTGTATGTAATCTGTATGTAATCTGTCGGCGCTCGTCCCGCCCCCCTCCCTGTCCCCTCTGGGCTGCAGATGGGCATCGATCAGGCTGCACTGATGGCAATGGTGAGGCTGCTGCATTGATGGCAATGGTGAGGCTGCATTGATGTGGACTGATGAGGCTGCATTGATGGCACTTGTGAGGCTGCAGATGGGCATTGATCCTTATTTTGCTTCAAAGTTCCTTATTTAAAATTTAAGTTTTTTTCCTGAAACTTCCCTCTTAAAATGAATGTGCGTGTTATACGCCTGTGCGTGTTATATGCCGATAAATACGGTATTTACTCCCAATGATGCCAAGCCAATTTCTAGTCACAGTGGCCACAGTCCGGCTCTCCTAAAGTCTGAAGGACAGTAAACTGGCCCTTTGTTTAGAAAGTTTGGAGACCCCTGCTGTATAAGAAAGAAACATGTAAGAAAATGAAAGATGATGCAACCTGGACCTGTTTTGAAAATTTTCTGTCCTAGGCCTGGATCAATGTGGGCTTTCAGACCAAAGAAAAAACACAAAGACAATTGGCGGGGTTCATCAAAACTGGGGCAGACAGAATTTGGAGGAGCTGTTCAGCTTCTATCTTTCATTTTTGTGGTTTAACTGATTGAGCAGAAGATAGAAGCTGATTGGTTGCCGTCCACAGCTTCTCTGATTTTGGCTGCTCCACTTTTGATACATTTTCCCCAAAGAGATTTGCTTCCAAAAAACGAGTTGAGAGCTTTTTATCATTTTGGAAAATCTCTGTATTTGTTCCCAATCTTTTGTTTGTATCCACAGTACATGCAAAGTGAAGCATTAAGGTGGATCCAAAACAAAAACGTATTTTTTTCATTTTGGATACTCTATACAGGGGTGTTGAACTCAATTTCATTGCGGACCGCATCAGCATTATGGTTGTCCTCAAAGGACCGGTTGTATCTGTAAGACTAAGACCCCTTACATCAGATGTCAGGAATCCCCACCATCAGAAGTCGATTCCCCCACATTCCCTTACATCACAATGCACCCCCCTTACCTTGTGCTGCTGACAGGAAAAAGCTGGGGGGGGGCTAGGAAGCAGAAAGTGCAGGGTCTGGAGGAGGACCAGGAAAGGGCTGTAGTCAGCTGCTGGAGTTGAGACCAGGGGAGGTGGAGAAAATGGTGTGATTTATCTGCACAGAGAGGCACAGGATCAGTAGGAGGAGTTCTGTCCTTCTCTCTGCTGCTGTCTGCTGGGACAGGGTGGGGTGGGGGAGATGAGCCTCTCCGCACCTGCACCGAGAAGGATCTGGCAGAGGAGTTCTGTCCTCCTCTCTGCTGCTGACTGCTGAGACAAGGTGGGGCAGAGATGAGAGTGGGGTTGCCACCTCACCCCTTTAAAACCGAATACATATTTATTACACAGGTTCTGTGGTTGATTATCTGCATTAAATTAGCCTCAGAATCTGTGTAATTCATATGTGTTCGGGTTTAAAGGGATGAGGTGGCAACCCTAGATGAGGGGGGTGCCGCAGCTGCAAGGTTTGTATGAGGGCCACATGAAATGGCTTGATGGGCCTGATTTACCCCTCAGGCCTTGTGTTTGACACATGTGCTCTATGACATTGGTCTCCAAACTGTGACCTAGGGGCTGGATGTGGCCCTTATCTTGCCTTAATCTGGCCCTTGGGTTACTATTCCTCCCACTGAAATTAACAACGGGGCATAATTCCTGCCACTGATACCAACAATAGGGCAGTATTCCTCCCACTGACATCCACTACGGGGCACTCTTCCTCCCATTGACACCAATGATGAGACACTCTTCCTCCCACTCAACCAATGATGGGGCACTATTCCTCCCACTGACACCAGTTATGGAATACTCTTCCTCCCACTGACAACAATAATGGGGTACTATTCCTCTCATGGACACCAATGATGGAGCGTTGTTACCGACACCAGGACATTTTCTACTTCTACTGGCCACAGTCTGGCCCATCTAAAGTCTGAAGGATAGTAAACTGGCCCTTTCTTTAGAAAGTTTGGAGACCCCTGCTCTGTGGAATGGTAAGACACATCTGCCATCTGTGTGCTATTCGGGAAATGTCACTTGACTTCCTGTCCTGTATATGCAATAGGAAGGGATAGGAAATCCTGTCAAATTAAAGGGAACCCCCCTCTTACACAGTTGTCACCAGAAAAGATGTTTCCTATATTCCTATTCTGCTGTCAACTGAAAAATATTTAATTTCCCTCACCTTTAGCCCCAGTGACAGTGGTTACCATAAAAAACAGAGATAGTAATGCTCTCTAGTAGAGACATAGAATGCAATAAAAACTGTCAGAGGCTCTAACCCTTTACCACTCTTTTCAAAACGAAAAAAAAAAAAAAGCTTAATTTTAAATCGATCATAAATGTAATATACGATGACATAATCTGAAAAGGACATGATGCCAGTAGGAATGCTATGATATCTGCGCTTCTGCTTAAAGTATATGCCTTTTGGTTAAGTATTCATGTGTTTTTAGTCACTTCCTCAAACACACGTTATGGTAAGAGGTTTATTTCCGTTCTCTGCTGCTTGTGGGATTCTTGTGCAGTGTTAGGCAAAACCCTGTGAAGGTTTATACTATAGAACTAACTTGTACGTTTCCTGTAGCAGCCATCTTGAAAGATACCCCGGTGTAACATTCATAAACACTTAAGCTGCTTTTCTGAACGGTACGTTTTTTCTCATTTGTGGTTTGAGGATACTTTTCAAGGGCACATGAATTCTTCTCATTAACTCTTAGATAAAAAAACATTTGATATTGTTTCACTTTGCTGCTATATTATAATATAGAATGATGACATTTTTCAGATATTTAAAATATTTCAGTTGATTAGGAAGTAAGTTTTTTTGTTATTAGTATTTAGTTGGTTATACTTAATTTTAGGTGTGTGTGTGTGTGTGTGTGTGTAGAATACTATGGGGGTTATTTACAAAAGGCAAATCCACTTTGCACTACAAGTGCACTTGGAAGTGCAGTCGCTGTAAATCTGAGGGGAAGATCTGAAATGAGGGGAAGCTCTGCTGATTTTATTATCCAATCATGTGCAAGCTAAAATGCTGTTTTTTTATTTTCCTTGCATGTCCCCTCCTCGGATCTACAGTGACTTTACTTCAAGTGCACTTGCTGTGCAAAGTGGATTTTCCTTTAGTAAATAAGGCCCTATGCATACATTTTACTATTCAAACTGTTTATTATAACCATCTGCTCCCTTGGCTTTCATTCTATGTATACACGTTTCTTGTCCTTGAGTTCACAGCATTTTGGGGTTTGCCAGTCTACAGTATAAACCGAAAAGACAGTGCTACTACCCATACAACACATAGATAGCAGAGCTCCCAGGTGCTTGATCCACAGTCGCTGGCTGAGTAGAGTAATGTAGAAAAAATGATCCGCACTCTGGTTTTTGCTCTTAAAATTTCTTCATTTTATTGAATAGCCACAGTGAACAAACGCAGATTTGCCAGTCTATGTCTGTGTTTCTACGATAAAAGAATTAGAGCATTAAATATCTACTATTTGTGCAATTTGCCACCTATAGGTGATATTTCCTTTTATCTACAGACCTTTGTATTATAAATGGTTTATAGAATATAGATAATGCAAACTGAGGATGAGAAAAATCATAGCAACTGAACTCTGAAATATAACGAAGGACAGTTAACAGGCCTTCTTGTTTTTTTTCTAATTCTGGGGAAAGATACAAATGCAAAGCCATGTTGACAGCTTTTTTTCCTTTAGATTTAACAAAACCATATAATATGAGGTCAAACCTAAACACTTTTAATTTGCATGCAATCAGACAGGCCCTTACACTACATAGTTGATAGTAAATCTAAAGGAAATTGAATAAGAAAATAGTATAATGTATGGCCAGCCTTAATTATTGTATGTCTTGCCAAATAATTTGAAAATGTTACGACTAGGACTTGTTTTTAAATCCAGCTTAAAAGAGTTGCTTTTTTTAAAATCATACTAATTTAGGTGGATGCAGCATCCGTCTGATGCTACATCTGTCCCCCACTGGCTCTAAGACTGAGAACCAAGCGATCAAACACCGCTGATAATTTGGTTCTCAGTTCTCCGTGAGCAGAGAGCTGGTGACTGTCAGTCACCAGCTCTCTGCTTTGACCCCCCCCCCCCTGCGCTCACTTGATCGCGGGGCCGTGGAGGGGGCTGGAGCGGCTGGCTCAGGCTCTCAGTGGATCGCTGAGAGCCTGAGCCAGCTGTCGGTCCAGGTTTCTGCTCGGATCTCGACCATATGGTCGCAATCTTTCCCCAGCCTGGACTCGCTCAGTGACATAAGCTGACAGCGGGCTTCAGCCCGCTGTCAGCTGAAAACGGGTCACAGGATTGCAGAACGTACCAGCGTTGGCTGTACATCTCCCTTATGTCTAAGTTCAATAAGTGTGTCATCCTTGTGATGTAACTTAACAGCATCTTGTTCACATGGATCACAAGGTCATTCGAGACGTCTGAAGTGGATCAGTAAAGGTTTAAAATTCTTGTAAGCTACAGAACTTGTCACAAATTTTCCTTTTTGGGTTTTTCTGTACAATATTGGATGTGCCTATAACTGAAATTTACTTATTGTCTTTTATTCCTTTATTTTTTTGTAATTCACTTAATGCTCCCAGTGGTCTCCATGTTACAAGACACACACCTTGGTCATATCTAGGTCATTGCCATTTTCCTGTCCAGCTTTTACTATATGTTGGTTTCTGACCAATTCCTATTTTTTTGTGAAATGATCTTACTTCCAAGCTCTAAACTAGCAGACCAGTGTTTTGATTTTAGAATATACTTCCCTATGTCTGTTGGTGTCCATGCAGTCTAAAAATCCTACATCCCCTTGGCCTATGAGTACATCTTTTCTTACCTGCAATGCAGCAGTAAACACTTATTTGCGGCAATTTTTATTAAAGGGAAGCTGAGCCACAGAATACAAACCCAAGATATGCATGCGTTTGATAGCTTTGTGGCCTTGATTCAGGATGGTTCTAGTCTACAAACACTGCCACGTTCTTCATATTTATAGACCATTTCACTTCCACCAACTTCCTTCACTCCCTTACTGGCTAGATGAATGAGACATGGCCTCCTTGCCACCCTGCAGAATTTCCCTCATTAATGATCTTTTTAGCTGTTTATAAAGGGGGGGTCATTCTTCCTATTGATCAATAATGTAAAAATATTTCTTCCTACTTATCGATCTAAGAATGCTGTTTTTCACTGGTCACTGATATAAGGGGAAATTTCTGCACAAGGTAAAGGCCCGTACATACGATCGGACTTTTTGACAACAAACATGCAAATTAGCTGTTTTGAAGCAACATCTGACCGTGTGTACGCTCCATCGGACAAACTTTTTCTGTTTCCATCGGACTTTTGTTGGCTGTGCGAACGGACAAACTTTCCGGCAACAAAAGTCCGATCGTGTGTACACAAAAGCATCGGACTTTTGTACAAACTACAGTACGCGGCCGCGAGAATGTTTCCAGCACGAACCCATCTCACTGGTTCTCGGGGACAGGGTACTGTACATCTCGCACTGACTGCAATAGGAAAAACACATTTTCCTACTGCGGCGAGCACGAGCGGGAATTCCCCTCTGGAGGTATACCAGGCCCTTAGGTCTGGTATGGATTTTATGGGGAACCCCCTACGACGAAAAAACGGCGTGGGGGTCCCCCCCAAAATCCATACCAGACCCTTATCCGAGCACGCAGCCCGGCAGGTCAGGAAAGGGAGTGGGGACAAGCGAGCATCCCCCCCTCCTGAGCCGTACCAGGCCGCATGCCCTCAACATGGGGGGTGGGTGCTTTGGGGGAGGGGGGCGCACTGCGGCCCCCCCACCCCAAAGCACCTTGTCCCCATGTTGATGAGGACAAGGGCCTCTTCCAACAGCCAGGGTTGTCGGGGTCTGCGGGCGGGGGCTTATCGGAATCCGGGAGCCCCCTTTAATAAGGGGGCCCCCAGATCCTGGCCCCCCACCCTATGTGAAAGAGTACCCATTCACCTAGGGAAAAAAAGTGTCAATAAATAAAACACACTACACAGGTTTTAGCATGATGACATGACCACGCCCCCTTATGACCTCACAGTCCCAGCATGCCCCAGGACTGTGATGTCATAAGGGGGCTATATAAGTCATAGCAGAGCTCACAGACAGCATTACAGCTGGAGAGAGCGTCGTGTCAACATCTCTAGAAGAGAAGAGGGAAGAAGACGATCCAGATGGCCGGGCTCCTCTGCTAGCAAAAGAGCGGTAAAAGAAGCAGAAGATAGCGGAGGAGCCCGGCAGAAGGAAGAAGGCACCAGAGAAGATCCAGAGAGCGTGGACACGTCACCGGAGAGAGGGAGAAGACATCGGAGAGACCCCCGAAGTCAGAAGAAGAACCCGGAGCTGCCTAATAAATTAATTTTAAAACCTGTACCCCATACTCATTCACATAGGGTGGGGGGCCGGGATCTGGGGGCCCCCTTATTAAAGGGGGCTCCCAGATTCCGATAAGCCCCCCACCCGCAGACCCCGACAACCAACGGCCAGGGTTGTCGGGAAGAGGCCCTTGTCCTCATCAACATAGGGACAAGGTGCTTTGGGGTGGGGGGGCTGCAGGGCGCCCCCCTCCCCCAAAGCACCCACCCCCCCATGTTGAGGGCATGCGGCCTGGTAAGGCTCAGGAGGGGGGGGGGCGCTCGCTCGTCCCCACCCCCCTTTCCTGACCGGCCGGGCTGCGTGTTCAGATAGGGGTCTGGTATGGATTTGGGGGGGGACCCCACACCGTTTTTTTCGGAGTAGGGGGTTCCCCTTAAAATCCATACCAGACCTAAGGGCCTGGTATGCCCCTGGAGGGGAACCCATGCCGTTTTTTTATTTAAAATTTGGCGTGGAGTTCCCCCTCAAGATTCATACCAAACACAGTGCCTGGCATTGGCGCATATCAGACAACAATACAGAAGTTGACCAAAGGGTGGTGGTAAAGAGCTGAAAAACCACGTGATTTGGTGAAAGTTGGCTGGAAAAGTCCTGTCGTCTGTATGCAAGACAAACTTCTAGCCAACGCCCTTTGACAAAAATCCAAGGGAAAGTTAGTACAAAGTCCTATCGTGTGTATGGGGCTTTAGAAGTATTCTTCCAACTGACCACTGATGTAAGGAGCATTCTTCCAACTTATTACGAATCTGAGACAACACTTTTCCCCAGACCACCAATGTAAGGGGAGATTTCTACACAGACCAACAATAGGGGGATAGTAAACTTTGCACTGTCTTTCTATTGTCTCCATACTAATAATATCAGCAACAGATTTCACATAAGGTTATATGTTAATTTGCCTTGCTCTTAATCTCTCTGTAAATATTGATAATGTTATGATATTGAACCGACCTGGGACTACTGCTGGGTGCCGCCATCTTGGATGTCATATCAGCAGCCTTTGTAGCAACATTTTGAAGCATTCCTCTGCTATAATTAATATTTGTTTAAGGGTAGTTGAACGCTCTCTCGTTTATCTGATAACAGAGCAGAGTGGCTGAAAGTTAGCTGTCATTGCTGGGCCAATAGGCTGCGGGTGGGAGATTCCCTGCCCCCCACACCAAAGGACAAGAATGCTTGTGACATCAATGACCTAATATTGACTCGTATCCATATTGGGTCAATGTCCATGTGATCATATTTGATCAACAATATCATGAGAATCCCCGCCCATTTATATACATGCAGCTGTGGAGCCCTTAGGTCATTGGTCCAACAAAGACAGGTCATTTCTGAATTTGGACAGAACCCAAGCTTGTCCCTAGAAGTGACATTTTCAGAAAACGTTCAGATTTCTACTATAGCTACACAGGTGAAAAAAAAAGTTGGGAATTTCCAAGACTAACAGGCAAGACAGGCTGATTTCCTGACAATTATTCTCTATTTTCATTTACACTGGTATTTTTCCATACATAAATATATATGTCTGACTTATTGTAATAACTATATACTACAGTTATCATTTTTTCAGCTGGTGCAAAAATACTAATAGTCCATGTTCAACCTGTTATACATTCTGACAATGTGGATCTATGACAATATGGACCTCATAAAAACAGATACAATATAACATAAAATAACATGGTCTTTTTCTGTCTGCAGCCTCCAGATTACGACGCAGTTGACCCAATAGATTTTGAAAACTTTCTGATGTCACATATGCAAAATCATGAACTTCTTCCAGAGCTTGGAGACTTTCCTGAAGATGATCTGGAACTTATATACAAACCCAAGGAGTGTAGGACATTGCAGCCTTCACTGCCAGAAGAAGGGTATGTATATTCAGTAATGGCAGATGCTATAAATGTTATATAATGATTAAAGCATTTGTTAACCCAAAACAAAAACAAAAAACATAGATTCTGTTCCTTTAAAGCACTGTGCTGTATAATTTGGACCTCTGCAACACCTAAAAAACCTGGCTGATCCTGCCAGCTTCTCCCCTCCCCTATGCAAACAGGCCACGATAATCATGGCTGCTGAGCCCTGGTCTGTTTGCGTCCCTCCGTCAGTCTGTATATTTTTACATACTCAGTTCTGTATCCTAATAGAGTGCCCCATTATTTAATTAAAAAAATACCTCCTTCGCCGTATCTCACGGTGGCTCCCGACGATCACGTGATCGGTTGTGTCTCCTCTCCTCCTCGCGTCCCGCTGACATCAGCGGGAAACCTCAGCACCACCCGCTGCTTCTGCAAGAAGGGCAGAGAGGAGAAACAGGTGGTTACATGAGCGCCGGGAGCCAGCGTGAAATACGGTGAAAGAGGTATTTTTTTAATGAAACACAGAGACAGGGGGACACTCTATTAGGATACAAAACTAAGTATGTAAATGACCGAAAGTGGGTTAACAACCACTTTAATAAAGTAATTAGGTATGTGTGCCAGGATGGCAATACTACTTAAAGTATAACTCCAGCCAAAAGTTATTTTATATTAAATGGAACGGAGAAGGGTTAAAAGTTACCTCTGTTATTTTTTTCTTGCACTCTCTTGGGGAGATATTCTCTCACTTCCTGTGCTGATGCCCTGAAAGTAAAGGTATAGCCACAACAAGATAGCAGTAAAAACCTGACAGTGGTTCTTACCTTTCCCGACTCTATTATAAATACATTTTATGGCTGTATGTGTCCCAGTTGGAGAGATCCAAGTGGCCACTAGGGCAGGTATGAACAGAAATCACCCCATAAAATACAAAAAGCAACCCCGCTCTACCCAAAGCTTAAAAAATATTTTGGCTTGAGTTTTACTTTATGGCACAACTCAAATACATTTTCTATCAAGTAGGTTTTTATTTTTTTTCTGTCAGCATTTGAGAAATTTCTCCTTACTTTCTGTCCCTCTGAAACCGGTAAGAGAAATATGGGGAGTGGTTTTCACTGTGACACTTTGCTAAAACCTCTTTTTATATGTGTCCCTAGTGGGTTCTGACAGGAAGGGAAAAAAAATCTCCCCAAGAGACATACAGGTGGTGACAAAAACTCTAACCCTCCCTGTACTCTCCAAAACATATACCCTTTTGTCTGGAGTTGGAATATATATATACAGTGGGGGAAATAAGTATTTGATCCCCTGCAGATTTTGTAAGTTTGCCCACATACAAAGAAATGAAGGGTCTATAATATTTTATCATAGGTGTATTTTAAATGATAGAGACAGAATATCAACCAAAAATGCAGAAAAAAAACCACATACAACAAATTCTACAAATTAAGTTGCAGTTCAGTGAGTGAAATAAGTATTTGATCCCCAAGCAAAACATGACTTCGTACTTGGAGAAACCCTTGTTGGCAAGCACAGAGGTAAGATGTTTCTTGTAGTTGGTGACCAGGTTTGCACACATCTCAGGAGGGATTTTGGTCCACTCTTTTTTACAGATCTTCTCTAAATCTTTAGGGTTTCTTGGCTGTTGCTTGGCAACTCAATGTTTCAGCTCCCTTCATAAATTTTCTATAAGATTAAGGTCTGGAGACTGGCTTGGCCACTCTGTGACCTTAATGTCACAGTGCTGTGCTGTGAAAGTGCTATGGTCAGATGAGACCAAAATTGAGGTCTTTGGCATTAACTCGACTCGCCGTGTTTGGAGGAAGAAAAATGCTGACTATGACTTTAAGAACAACATCCCTACAGTCAAGCACGGAGGTGGAAACTTTATGCTTTGGGGCTGTTTCTCTGCTAAAGGTACAGGCAGACTTTGCCACATTGAGGGGTCAATGGATAGGGCCATGTATTGTAAAATCTTGGATGAGAACCTTCTTCCCTCAGCCAGAACACAGAAGATGGGTCATGGATGAGTCTTTCAGCATGACAATGACCCAAAACATACCGCCAAGGCAACAAAGGAGTGTCTCAAGAAGAAGCACAATAAGGTCATGGGGTGGCCTAGCCAGTCTCCAGACCTTAATCTTATAGAAAATTTATGGAGGGAGCTGAAACTTCGAGTTGCCAAGCGACAGCCAAGAAACCTTAAGGATTTAGAGAAGATCTGTAAAGAAGAGTGGACTAAAATCCTTCCTGAGATGTGTGCAAACCTGATAACCACCGACAAGAAACATCTTACCTCTGTGCTTGCCAATAAAGGTTTCTCCGCCAAGTCATGTTTTGCTTGGGGATCAAATACTTATTTCACTCACTGAACTGAAACTTAATTTATAGCATTTGTTTTATGTGTTTTTTCTGGATTTTTGGTTGATGTTCTGCCTATATCATTTAAAATACACCTATGATAAAAAATATAGACCCCCCATTTCTTTGTATGTGGGCAAACTTACAAAATCTTCAGGGGATCAAATACTTAGTTCCCCCACTGTGTGTTATATATACTCACAAATCACTTTATTAGGTACACCTGTTCAATTGCTTGGTAACACATATTGCTAATCAGCCAATCACATGGCAGCAGCTCAATGCATTTAGACATCTGGACGTGGTGAAGACAACTTGCTAAAGTTTAAACATCAGAATGGGGGAAGAAAAGAGATGTAAGTGACTTTGAACGTGGCATGGTTGTTGGTGCCAGAAGGGCTGGTCTGAGTATTTCAAAAACTGCTGATCTACTGGGATTTTCACACACAGCCATCTCTAGGGTTTACAGAGAATGGTCTAAAAAAGAGAAAATATCCAGCAAGTGGCAGTTGTGTAGACGAAAATGCCTTGTTGATGTCAGAGGTCAGAAGAGAATGGGCAGACTGGTTTGAGATGATAGAAAGGCAACATTAACTCGAATAACCACTTGTTACAACCAAGGTATGCAGAATACCATCTCTGAACGCACAACATATCCGACCTTGAAACAGATGGACTACAGCAGCAGAAGACAACACCCGGTGCCACTCCAGGCAGCTAAGAACAGGAAACTGAGGCTACCATTCGCACAGACTCACCAATATTTGACAAGATTGGAAAAACATTGCCTGGTCTGATGAGTCTCAATTTCAGTTGCGAATTTTAGATAAAAGGGTCAGAATTTGGTGTAAACAACATGAAAGCATGGATCCATCCTGCCTTGTATCAATGGTTCAGGCTGATGGTGGTGGTGTAATGGTGTGGGGGATATTTTCTTTTCACACATTGGGCTCCTTAGTACCATTTGCGCATCGTATAAATGCCACGTCCTACCTGAGTATTGTTGCTGACCATGTCCATCCCTTTATGAATACAGTGTACCCATCTTCTGATGGCTACTAGGATAATGCACCAGGTCACAAAGCTCATATCATCTCACCACTGGTTTCTTGAACATGACAATGATTTCACTGTACTCCAATGGTCTCCAGATCACAATCCAATAGAGCACCTTTGGGATGTGATGGAATGGGAGATTTGTATCATGAATGTGCAGTTGACAAATTTGCAGCAACTGCGTGATGCTTTCATGTCAAATATGGACCAAAATCTCTGAGGAATGTTTCCAACACCTTGTTGAATCTAGGCCACAAAGAATTAAGGCAGTAATGAAAGCGAAAGAGGGTCCAACCCGGTACTAGCAAGATGTATCTAATAAAGTGGCCAGCGAGTGTATATTTTAAATCTCAATGATGCTTAGCAGCCCATAGCTATATGAATAGCTTTAATTTATCTTACCATTCTAAGCTGATAAAAGTTTAATTTAGGCAACTGTGCATAGCATAATTGTATGCATTTTGGTAATCAATAAGCCCAATAGTGATTGTGTAGTCATGTGACTTAGTAAAATTCTAGAACTTGTGCTAATACGGTGTTTTATTGCCCTTCACTGTTCTCACTAATTGCAATCAACTGGAAACTGAACATATGATTGATAGTGGTTTCCTAAAACGCGTTTGATGGATCACCTGAACTTGCTTGATTGAACTGGCCTATAAATTGACAATTTCAGTACAGGTTATTAAAAAGTTTAATTAAAACTTGAAAAAAATGACAGAAATTTTGATTGGGATCACAAATCTGCATTTGATTAAATTACTAATTTCCACGTTTCAAGACTCAGGATTTTAATTCCAGCTCAACTGAGAGTGGTTGAAATTGCTGGAAGGTTGCCATGTGTATGGCAAGCTTTTATGTCTTGATGGCCCATTAGTGAAAAGGAACCCCTAACTACTGGGAGCATGGTATTTTAAATAGGTGTTCAGGCTTGTATTCATTTTTATTCTGTTTAAATTTTATTGTGGCCTAATTTGATGGTTGTGTGTGAGGGTGGGGTTGGTCAGTGTAATGATGGGGTCACAGACACCTCCAGCCAGACAATCTCCAGCCATCTGAAGCAATTCTCGCACATCCTCTTGAGTTTAGAGGTTGTCACTGGTTTACTTTTGTCAGTTCTTTGTTTGTTGTTATCTATGGTTACTTTGCTTTCAGTCTTTCCGTGACAGGCATGGGTTTTTCTTTGTTGGTGGTTTAAAATATATGTGAAACTACGTTTCCTCAGTACAGTTGTGGCCTTGTGCTTATTCTAAACGAAATTTGTCATATATGAGGCAAATGGTTTAAATCTTACTCCTCCATAGACATGTATGTAGTATTATCTTTTTTTGTACTTTCTATTGTAACACGTTTTACCGTATACACTCCTCCACTGGCCCTATTTTGTATACGGGTTCCATAGGCTTGGGCTGGATCCATAGGTTTGTTCTTCAGCATTAGTCGCAATGGAGGAGTGATACCATTTGAGGAAAATGTTATTATTTGTCAGGAAACAGGCGCGTATCTCCACAAAATCCTATTGATCTTCTGCTCTTTTTCAGTTACGTGTTACATGTTTTTAAAAATGCAGCTGTCAACAAATATGACAGAAGAACTCAGGACAGGACTGGGATAGACACACTGTGTACAGTGATGGTATCTGCCCTTTTTGCAAATATAGGCAAATAAGACTTACTAAGAAGGAGGTGTGGAAATCTTATGACCTCTGAGCTGCTCAGCCAGCAGAGCTGAAGCTAAGAGTGTGACAGAACCATCGCACACTCTGCTTGAGTGCTTTCGTCAGTATACCACTTCCTCCAGTCTGGACATAGATATCAGATATTATAGCCGCATATTGCAACCAAGAACTAGGCAGGACTCGTTTGGCTGCAAAAACTGAGCTCTTTATATGAAAACTCACACAGAATATATACCCCACAGGAGGACATCCCACCCTCCTGATCATAATACCCTAACAATACAAACTGTACACAGGAATATAATTACAACAATTAACATATACTATAAATATTACATTAATTAAACAACTAACCACCTGGACAATCAGGGATCTTATTCTAGGTCAGACTTGCCAGCATCGAGCTCAAAGTACAATATAAATTATTAGAAGTCTAAAAACATCCCTCAATAGTCTGCTAGCAGACAATAGGTGAGTTAATTAGCACAATTAACGATGGGTGAAAGACCCTTAGGAGGCACACTAGACCTACTTACAATAAACACATTATAGCAGGAGACCCCAGGCAGGTGGCTTGAGTTGATGACATCACCATCTGCCTTGAGTCTCACAGTGTGAAGCAGTCACTATTGGTAGTGAGGCAGCTAGGCCCTATACAAGGACCCCGGGCCTAGAGTCCCAGAGTCTGTGTGTCTTGGGGAGACATGGGCTTGAATCCAAAGTAACATTACTCCAAGGGTCCCCTCAGGCATACACCTCACAAAGAGTGGTTATCACGTAAAAGCCAGGGCCCATAGTCAGTAGGCAAGAGGCTAGCCTGCAGTCCCCTCCAAAAGCCTCTATCCCGGGTGAGTCTGTCACAAAGAGGTCATAGAGAGTCCCACACTGTTACTGCAGCATCACTGATTATGAAAGCAAATAGGCTGTTCACTTTGAAAGGGAAGTTGCACTTTGCAAGGGAATTTTCCCCGGAGCTTAGTGAATGAGGTGAAGGTCTTCTGTTTTTCATCGTCCAATCATGTGCAAGTTAAAATGCTGTTATTTTTAATTGTTCTTGCCCAAGATTGGACATTCTTTGCAAACCGAAACTTCACCTCCATTAATTAAGCTCTGAGGGAAAATTCCCATGCAAAGTGCAACTTCCCTTGCAAAATGAATAGCCTATTTTCCTTTATTATATCAAACCCATAGTTTTGCAAGTATGCATTTTAATGCACTGTTTTTAACTTGCATATTTAGAGTGCTGCTTTATGCTATTTTCACACTGATCCGACACGAAAGTTGTATAACTTCTAATCTGACTTTGCCCTGCGACATCATGTACGACTTCCATGAGATTTCAATGAATGGGATCCAACTTTGATCCGACCATACCAGGGCCTTTGAGTCTGGTATGAATCTTGAGGGGGAACCCCACGGCAAAATAAAAAAAAAAAAAAAAAGGTGGGGTCCCCCCTCCACGACCATACCAGACTCTTATCCGAGCATGCAACCCAGCAGGTAAGGAAAAGCAGGGACCATACCAGGCCACATGCCCAACATGGGGCCACCTTGTCCCAATGTTGACGGGGACAAGGGCCTCTTCCCGACAACCCTGGGTGGTGGTTGTGGGTGTCTGCGGGCAGGGGGCTTATCGGAATCTGGAAGTCCCCTTTAACACGGTGCCCCCAGATCCCGCCCCCCATGTGAATGATTATGGGGTTTCCCTACCCATTTACCCCATTGTACTCCTACCCATTCACCCCAAAAAAGGCAGTGTAGTGTGAGTAAAAACAAGAGACTGTTTTGAAAAGTCCTTTATTAAAAATTAAGTGTCCCCCGTCCCTCCAACGCGTCTTCTTCCTCCGGTCTTCTCCCTCTGCTGCTGTCTTCTCCCTCCAGTGATGTGCTCTTCCTCTGGTCTTCTCCCTCTGCTGCTGTCTTCTCCCTTCGGTGATGTGTTCTTCCACCGGTCTTCCCCGCCGCCGACCTGGTCCTCCTCCGATGCTGGCTCCCGCAGTTGTGTCATCTCTGATGTCTGACAGCTCTTATATAGAGATGGGGAGTGGCCATCTGGTGACATCACCATGAGGCTCCGCCCTTTGTGACAGCATGTGACATCACAAGGGGCAGAGCCTAATGGTGACGTCACTGGATGGCCACCCCCTCTCTCTATTTAACAGCTTAACAGCTGACAGACTTCGGAGATGACACAACTGCAGGAACTAGCATCAGAGGAGGACCGGGTCGGCGGCAGAGAAGACAGCAGCGGAGGGAGAAGACCAGGGGAAGAACACATCGGTGGGGAACCGGAGAAAGACACGTTGGAGCTACTACAGGTTACATTCTTCATTTTTAATAAAGGACTTGTCAAAACCTGCTCTTGTTTGTATTTAAACTACACTGCCTTTTTTGAGGGTGAATGGGTAGGGGTATAATGTACCCTATACTAATTTACATGGGGGGGCACGATCTTGGGGTCCCCTTGTTAAAGGGGGCTTCCAGATTCCGATAAGCTCCCTGCCCACAGACCCCCACAACCACCGCCCATGGTTTTCGGGGAGAGGAACATTTGGACAAGGTGCTTTGGGGTGGGGGGCGCAAAGCGCCCCCTACCCCAAAGCACGCACCCCCTCATGTTGAGGGCATGTGACCTTGTATTGTCCAGGAGGGGGGTGGTCACTCGCTCCCCCTCCCTTTCCTGACCTGCCAGGCTGCATGCTTGGATAAGGGTCTGGTATTGATTTTGGGGGGGGGACCCTACACGCCATTTAGTAGTAGTGCAGGTGGCATTTCAAAGTCGGACTAGTTAAGATGGCTCTCATAGGGCACCTTTAGATTTTGACATGACATGTGACTTGTGCTCTGGAAGTCGAGCGATTCCCCCCCCCCCCCCGGACCAGGCCACATGCCCTCAACATGGGGGGGTGCATGCTTTGGGGGATGGGGACAAGGGCCTCTTCCCGACAACCCTAGGCGGTGGTTGTGGGGGTCTGCAGGCAGCTACGACAGGTGACATTCTTAATTTTTAATAAAGAACTTGGTATTTGTATTTACACTACACTGCCTTTTTTTGGGGTGAATGAGTAGATTTCGATAAGCTCCCTTTAACAAGGGGGCCCCCAGATCCCACCCCCCATGTGAATGAGTATAGGGTATTGTACCCTTACCCCCAAAAAAGGCAGTGTAGTGTAAATACAAACAAGAGAAGGTTTTGACAAGTCCTTTATTAAAAATGAAAAATGTCACCCATCCTAGCTCCAGCTTGTCTTCTTTCTCCGGTTCCCCACCAATGTGTTCTTCCTCCGGTCTTCTCCCTCCTCTGCTGTCTTTTCCCTTCTGTGATTTTGTTCTTCCTCTGGTCATTTCCCTCCTGTGCTGTCTTCTCCGCCGCCGACCCGGTCCTTTGGGGTGGGGGGGCATAGAGCCCCCCTGCCCCCAAAGCATGCACCCCCCATGTTAAGTGCATGTGGCCTGGTGTGGTCCAGGAGGGGGGAGGGGGATCGCTTGTCTGTCATCGCCCCCCCCCCCCTTTCCTGACCTACCCAGGCTGCATGCTCAGATAAGGGTCTGGTGTGGATTTTGGGGGGACCCCACGCCGTTTAGTAGTAGTGCAGGAGGCATTTTCAAAGTCAGGCCAGTTAAGACAGCTCTTACAGGGAACCATTGATTTTGACATGTCATGTGACTTGTGCTCTGGAAGTCGGAGCACATGTCGGACCAGTGTGAACCGCCCCTTAACCACTTAAGGACCGCCTCACGCCGATGTACGTCGGCACGGCGGCACGGGCAGGCAAAATTTCGTACATCTACGTGATTTGCCTCCCGCGGGTGGGGGGTCCGATCGGACCCCCCCCGGTGCCCGAGGCGGTCCTGTTATGTCCCCCGGCGATCGGAAGTGAGGGGGAGGCCATCCGTTCGTGGCCCCCCCCCCCGCGATCACCGACGGCCAATCAGATCACTTCCTTTGCTGCTGTATGCTAAACAGCAGCAAAGGAAATGATGTCATCTCTCCTCGGCTCGGTATTTTCCGTTGCAGCGCCGAGGAGAGAAGACTTCACTGTGAGTGCACAACACTACATACACAGTAGAACATGCCAGGCACACAAAACACCCCGACCTCCCCCCCCCCGATCACCCCCCAATCACCCCTCCCCCCCTCCCTGTCACAAACTGACACCAGCAGTTTTTTGTTTTTTTTCTGATTACAGCATTGGTGTCAGTTTGTGACAGTTACAGTGTTGGGACAGTTAGTATTAGCCCCCTTTAGGTCTAGGATACCCCCCTAACCCCCCCTAATAAAGTTTTAACCCCTTGATCACCCCCTGTCGCCAGTGTCACTAAGCGATCATTTTTCTGATCGCTGTATTAGTGTCGCTGGTGACGCTAGTTAGTGAGGTAAATATTTATGATCGCCGTCAGCATTTTATAGCGACAGGGACCCCCATATACTACCTAATAAATGTTTTAACCCCTTGATTGCCCCCTAGTTAACCCTTTCACCACTGATCACTGTATAACCGTTTCGGGTGACGCTGGTTAGTTCGTTTATTTTTTATAGTGTCAGGGAACCCGCCGTTTATTACCGAATAAAGGTTTAGCCCCCCGATCGCCCGGCGGTGATATGCGTCGCCCCAGGCAGCGTCAGATTAGCGCCAGTACCGCTAACACCCACGCACGCGGCATACGCCTCCCTTAGTGGTATAGTATCTGATCGGATCAATATCTGATCCGATCAGATCTATACTAGCATCCCCAGCAGTTTAGGGTTCCCAAAACGCAGTGTTAGCGGGATCAGCCCAGATACCTGCTAGCACCTGCGTTTTGTCCCTCCGCCCGGCCCAGCCCAAGTGCAGTATCGATCGATCACTGTCACTTACAAGGCACTAAACGCATAACTGCAGCGTTCGCAGAGTCAGGCCTGATCCCTGCGATCGCTAACAGTTTTTTTGGTAGCATTTTGGTGAACTAGCAAGCACCAGCCCCAGGCAGCGTCAGGTTAGCGCCAGTACCGCTAACACCCACACACGCGCCGTACACCTCCCTTAGTGGTATAGTATCTGAACGGATCAATATCTGATCCGATCAGATCTATACTAGCGTCCCCAGCAGTTTAGGGTTCCCAAAAACGCAGTGTTAGCGGGATCAGCCCAGATACCTGCTAGCACCTGCGTTTTGCCCCTCCGCCCGGCCCAGCCCAGCCCACCCAAGTGCAGTATCGATCGATCACTGTCACTTACAAAACACTAAACACATAACTGCAGCGTTCGCAGAGTCAGGCCTGATCCCTGCGATCGCTAACAGTTTTTTTGGAAGCTTTTTATTGAACTGGCAAGCACCAGTGGCCTAGTACACCTCGGTCGTAGTCAAACCAGCACTGCAGTAACACTTGGTGACGTGGCGAGTCCCATAAGTGCAGTTCAAGCTGGTGAGGTGGCAAGCACAAGTAGTGTCCCGCTGCCACCAAAAAGACAAACACAGGCCCGTCGTGCCCATAGTGCCCTTCCTGCTGCATTCGCCAATCCTAATTGGGAACCCACCACTTCTGCAGCACCCGTACTTCCCCCATTCACATCCCCAACCAAATGCAGTCGGCTGCATGAGAGGCATTTTTATGTCCTCCCGAGTACCCCTACCCAACGAACCCCCCCAAAAAAGATGTCGTGTCTGCAGCAAGCGCGGATATAGGCGTGACACCCGCTATTATTGTCCCTCCTGTCCTGACAATCCTGGTCTTTGCATTGGTGAATGTTTTGAACGCTACCATTCACTAGTTGAGTATTAGCGTAGGGTACAGCATTGCACAGACTAGACACACTTTCACAGGGTCTCCCAAGATGCCATTGCATTTTGAGAGACCCGAACCTGGAACTGGTTACAGTTATAAAAGTTAGTTACAAAAAAAAGTATAAACAAAAAAAAAAAAACACATACAAAAATATAAAATAAAAAAAAATAGTTGTCGTTTTATTGTTCTCTCTCTCTCTATTCTCTCTCTATTGTTCTGCTCTTTTTTACTGTATTCTATTCTGCAATGTTTTATTGTTATTATGTTTTATCATGTTTGTTTTTCAGGTCTGCAATTTTTTATACTTTACCGTTTACTGTGCTTTATTGTTAACCATTTTTTTGTCTTCAGGTACGCCATTCACGACTTTGAGTAGTTATACCAGAATGATGCCTGCAGGTTTAGGTATCATCTTGGTATCATTCTTTTCAGCCAGCGGTCGGCTTTCATGTAAAAGCAATCCTAGCGGCTAATTAGCCTCTAGACTGCCTTTACAAGCCGTGGGAGGGAATGCCCCCCACCGTCTTCCGTGTTTTTCTCTGGCTCTCCTGTCTCAACAGGGAACCTGAGAATGCAGCCGGTGATTCAGCCAGCTGACCATAGAGCTGATCAGAGACCAGAGTGGCTCCAAACATCTCTACGGCCTAAGAAACCGGAAGCTACGAGCATTTTATGACTTAGATTTCGCCGGATGTAAATAGCGCCATTGGGAAATTGGGGAAGCATTTTATCACACCGATCTTGGTGTGGTCAGATGCTTTGAGGGCAGAGGAGAGATCTAGGGTCTAATAGACCCCAATTTTTTCAAAAAAGAGTACCTGTCACTACCTATTGCTATTATAGGGGATATTTACATTCCCCGAGATAACAATAAAAATGATTAAAAAAAAAAAAAATGAAAGGAACAGTTTAAAAATAAGATAAAAAAGCAAAAAAATAATAAAGGAAAAAAAAAAAAAAAAAAAAAGCACCCCTGTCGCCCCTTGCTCTTGCGCTAAGGCGTACGCAAGCGGCGGTCTGTCGTCAAACGTAAACAGCAATTGCACCATGCATGTGAGGTATCACCGCAAAGGTCAGATTGAGGGCAGTAATTTTAGCAGTAGACCTCCTCTGTAAATCTAAAGTGGTAATGTGTAAAGGCTTTTAAAAATGTATTTAGTTTTGTCACCACTGCACGTTTGTGCGCAATTTTAAAGCATGTCATGTTTGGTATCCATGTACTCGGCCTAAGATCATCTTTTTTATTTCATTAAACATTTGGGCAATATAGTGTGTTTTAGTGCATTAAAATTTAAAAAAGTGTGTTTTTTCCCCAAAAAATGCGTTTGAAAAATCGCTGCGCAAATACTGTGTGAAAAAAAAAATGAAACACCCACCATTTTAATCTGTAGGGCATTTGCTTTAAAAAAATATATAATGTTTGGGGGTTCAAAGTAATTTTCTTGCAAAAAAAAATAACTTTTTCATGTAATCAAAAAGTGTCAGAAAGGGCTTTGTCTTCAAGTGGTTAGAAGAGTGGGTGATGTGTGACATAAGCTTCTAGATGTTGTGCATAAAATGCCAGGACAGTTCAAAACCCCCCCAAATGACCCCATTTTGGAAAGTAGACACCCCAAGCTATTTGCTGAGAGGCATGTCGAGTCCATGGAATATTTTATATTGCGACACAAGTTGCGGGAAAGAGACAATTTTTTTTTTTTTTTGCACAAAGTTGTCACTAAATGATATATTGCTCAAACATGCCATGGGAATATGTGAAATTACACCCCAAAATACATTCTGCTGCTTCTCCTGAGTACGGGGATACCACATGTGTGAGACTTTTTGGGAGCCTAGCCGCGCACGGGACCCCGAAAACCAAGCACCGCCTTCAGGCTTTCTAAGGGCGTGAATTTTTGATTTCACTCTTCACTGCCTATCACAGTTTCGGAGGCCATGGAATGCCCAGGTGGCACAAAACGCCCCCAAATGACCCCATTTTGGAAAGTAGACACCCCAAGCTATTTGCTGAGAGGTATAGTGAGTATTTTGCAGACCTCACTTTTTGTCACAAAGTTTTGAAAATTGAAAAAAGAAAAAAAAAATTTTTTTTTCTTGTCTTTCTTCATTTTCAAAAACAAATGAGAGCTGCAAAATACTCACCATGCCTCTCAGCAAATAGCTTGGGGTGTCTACTTTCCAAAATGGGGTCATTTGGGGGGGGTTTGTGCCACCTGGGCATTCCATGGCCTCCGAAACTGTGATAGGCAGTGAAGAGTGAAATCAAAAATTTACACACTTAGAAATCCTGAAGGCGGTGATTGGTTTTCGGGGTCCCGTACGCGGCTAGGCTCCCAAAAAGTCCCACACATGTGGTATCTCCGTACTCAGGAGAAGCAGCTAAATGTATTTTGGGGTGCAATTTCACATAGGCCCATGGCCTGTGTGAGCAATATATCATTTAGTGACAACTTTTTGTAAATATTTTTTTTTTTTTTTTGTCATTATTCAATCACTTGGGACAAAAAAAATAAATATTCAATGGGTTCAACATGCCTCTCAGCAATTTCCTTGGGGTGTCTACTTTCCAAAATGGGGTCATTTGTGGGGGTTTTGTACTGCCCTGCCATTTTAGCACCTCAAGAAATGACATAGGCAGTCATAAACTAAAAGCTGTGTAAATTCCAGAAAATGTACCCTAGTTTGTAGACGCTATAACTTTTGCGCAAACCAATAAATATACGCTTATTGACATTTTTTTTACCAAAGACATGTGGCCGAATACATTTTGGCCTAAATGTATGACTAAAATTGAGTTTATTGGATTTTTTTTATAACAAAAAGTAGAAAATATCATTTTTTTTCAAAATTTTCAGTCTTTTTCCGTTTATAGCGCAAAAAATAAAAACGGCAGAGGTGATCAAATACCATCAAAAGAAAGCTCTATTTGTGGGAAGAAAAGGACGCAAATTTCGTTTGGGTACAGCATTGCATGACCGCGCAATTAGCAGTTAAAGCGACGCAGTGCCAAATTGGAAAAAGACCTCTGGTCCTTAGGCAGCATAATGGTCCGGGGCTCAAGTGGTTAAGGAATGAAAAATATTTCTGATTACTAGTAGTTGTCATGTGTGTCCTGGGATGAGCTGATACATCATTCATCATTAGGGGTACAGCTGACAATTGTAGCCTGGGATGGCCCAGAAAAGACATTTGGTCCTTTTTGTGCTGCATCCTATAAACACATAGCTATAAACTGTAAGAAATAGATTTATTGGTTATTGCAGAAAGTTATCACAAGTGTGGATGTCATAGTAGTGTTTTTAAAATAAACTGGGCAGATTTCTTTTTTCTGTACATGTAAATATTTGTTAAGGGTGTATCTGACATTGTATTCTGTTTTTAATGTACATCAGCTGCATTATTACATTCCATGGGACAAAGCTTATATGCAAGATGTGACTTGTTAATCCCTTGTGCAGACTCGGCGTCTGTAATATAAAGAATGTATTTGCATGTTCATTGCTTTTCAAGGCCTAAGTTTAGTCAAATACTTAAAAAAAAAAAAAAAAATCAGCTAAAGGAACAGTACTCACTTTCAGTGAGAAGCGTCTCTTTTGCTGATGGCTGCTGCTTTAGTTGAACTCTACAGCCCTCTGATCACCCCCTACCACCGCAGCAATGCCATTAGGGTTAACAGAGCCGAGGGACCTATCATATGCAATCATCAAGAGGGTTGACTGTGCCCACTTTTTCCGCCCCCTCCTCCATTCATAGGAATGAATGGACGGGCAGATGAATGAAAGGTCCATGGAATGCTTTTCATTTATGAAAGTTATAGTACAGCTTCTTTGAATGGAGGAGGGGCATGAATGGGAGGCATAGTCATCACTGACTATGGTTTAGAAGATGAAAGATTTCAACTAAAGCAGCACACATCAGCACAAGAGACATTTCTCATTGATAGTAAGTTCTGTCCCTTATGCTGATTTAAAACAATACAATACAATACAAGTTTTCCTGACATACTCATGTTTTCTGTCTTACCTTCTCAGGGCTGACCAGGATCTACACGTCAGGGACTGTGTTCAGATATATTTACGGGACTGGCTAATAGTCAACAGAAAGTAAGTAAACATATGTATCTAAAAATAAAATTATCACTGCCTTCCCTTTCCCTTATTTCCTAAAAAAAAAATCTATAGTGCTAGCACACACGCTAATTCTATAACATCAGCATTGTACTAACAATGCAAAAAAGAGTTATATTTGTCAATCCACTAATTTTCTGTTTTTGTCTGTGTCCCGGTTTGAGTTATTTCACTTCACTTTTAGATCTTTATAGCAAGTTAGGAAAATGTCCCCACAAAGACAGCAATACCAATGTAACAGAGGTTCTTATCTATCCCCACTCTATCCAAAACTTTAAAAAAAATGTTGGATTGAATTATACAATCAATAAACCAAAAGTGTTTTTTTTTTACAAATATGTAGTATTTTAATACTGCATTATATACTTCATATCTATGTATTATATATACGTAGGTCTTTGAGTCTTAAAAGGTCCCCTTGTATTCAGTGTGCCAACAAATGGTATGGGGATACTCATATTACCCACTAAACACGAGCACTACCCAACACGAGCACTACCCAACACGAGCACTACCCAACACAGTACGCTGAATAGGACGACTGCTCTAAAATGCAGTTAATATTGCACTAAATACTGTTCATTTTGAACTAGTTAATATTTTTAATATACTAATAATTAAATAAATGTAATCAAATAAATTAAAATGTAAATAATAAACATCATTTAATATATATATATATATATATATATATATATATATATATATATATATATATATATATATATATATATATATATATATATGTATAGTTAATAATGCACTAACGCTGATAAGTATGTAAGGTAAAGAAAACCGTGAATTTGGCTACAGTGTAATCAGCTGGGTTGACCCTTCTTGATTTATCCAATATTACTGCCATCTAGAGGTAGTCTGAGCTTTTGCAGACATGCCTTCATGAATAAATTATAAAATTATAAAGTTCCCCCTGTTGACCTTTCTTTGTAAAAGAAAGGCTTTTAAGTGTACCCAATCACTTCAGTATTCACAGACCTATAAAAAAATGAATAGATAAGAAGTCTTTAGTCAGCCTTCACTGACTGCATACTTGTTCTAGGTCTGTGATTCAGAAAGTATTGAAGCCCATGGCAATTATATAGATAGCATTTTTGTAGAAAAATAACCAGTGCATTCTACATATTTCTTTCATTACGAGCCCTTGCACACTGGGGCGGGGGGCGGCGTCGGCGGTAAAACGCCGCTATTATTAGCGGCGTTTTACCGTCGGTATGCGGTCGCTAGCGGGGCGGTTTTACCCCCCGCTAGCGGCCGAGAAAGGGTTAAATACCACCGCAAAGCGCCTCTGCAGAGGCGCTTTGCCGGCGGTATAGCCGCGCCGTCCCATTGATTTCAATGGGCAGGAGCGGTAAGGGAGCGGTATACACACCGCTCCTTCACCGCTCCGAAGATGCTGCTTGCAGGACTTTTTTTACCGTCCTGCCAGCGCATCACTCCAGTGTGCAAGCCCTCGGGGCTTGCACACTGGAATGAAAGCAGCGGCACTTTCGGGGCGGTTTGCAGGCGCTATTATTAGCGCAATAGCGCCTGCAAACCGCCCCAGTGTGCAAGGGCTCTACATGTTTCCTTCAAACACATCAATTGAGACTTCATACTCCGAGATCCCTATTCTTTGGTCTAGGATGCACATTAAGTCTCTATTCTCTCTTGTGCCTGAAGCAGACCCCCGATGATTTTGTAATCATTGAAGTATAAATGGGTCACAGGTCTTCTGCTAATCTCTTTCACAAAATAGTATAATGTATAATATTATTATTTTAAATCTTTTACATTTTTAGTGCGTCACACTAGCATTTATTATATTTTAGGCCCTGTTTACACCTGAGCGATACTGAGCATCAAAGTTTTTTTTTGTGCATTTTTGTGGTGCATATTTGAAATGGCATCATTCATCTTGAATGGCCCTCCCTCCGCTCCAAATACGCGCCAAAGGAGCTAATGTAACAAATTTTGGCACTGAGCCAGGTGCATTTTATGCCTCGATTTTCATGCCTTTTGTCACACGACAATTGCGGCAAAATCACACCACGTTTGGGGTGCCATTGAGAAATAATGGCACCGCAAATGCGTCCCACGTTTTGCAACAATTGCTCAAGTGATGACGGGGCCTAAGGGTGGTTCATTATAAGTGAAGTAAACAGTGAGTATATAATTGTGAAATTGGGTATAAATCAAAAAAAGTATAGTAGTGACACCGAGTCAGAACATAATAGTAGATAACAAAAGCTAAAAAAAAAAAAAAACACTTATCTTGGGATCAATGCACTACAGTGTCTTGAAAAAGTATTTTCTCATGTTACAACTAAAAACATGAATGTCAATGCTTTATAGAACCACCTTCCACTGCCATTACAGCTGCAAGTCTTTTTGGGGATGTCTCTGCCAGCTTTGCACATCTAGAGAGTGAAATGTGTTGCCCATTCTTCTTTACAAAATAGCTCAAGCTCTGTCAGATTGGATGGAGAGCGTCTGCGAACAGCAATTTTCAAGTCTTGCCACAGATTCTCAATTAGATTTAGGTTTTGACTTTGGGCCATTCTAAAACATGAATATGCTTTGATCTAAACCATTCCATTGTAGCTCTGGCTGTATGTTTAGGGTTGTTGTCCTGTTGGAAGGTGAACCTTCACCCCAGTCCCAAGTATTTTGCAGACTGTAACAGGTTTTCTTCTAAGATCGCCCTGTATTTGGCTCCATCCATCTTCCCATCAACTCTGACCAACTTCCCTGTCCCTGCTGAAGAAAAGCATCCCCACAACATAATGCTGCCACCACCATGTTTCACGGTGGGGGCGGTGTGTTTAGGGTGATGTGCAGTGTTAGTTTTCCGCAACACATAGTGTTTTGCTTTTAGGCCAGACCAGAGCACTTTCTTCCACATGTTTGCTGTGTCCCCCACATGGCTTCTTGCAAACTAAAAACGTGACTTCTAATGGCTTTCTTTTAACAATGGTTTTCTTCTTGTCACTCCTCCATAAAGGCCATATTTGTGGAGTGCACAACTAATAGTTGTCCTGTGGACAGGTTCTCCCATGTGAGCTTTGGATCTCTGCAGCTCTTCCAGAGTTTCACAGGTGTGCTGTGAACAAGGCTTATCACTGAAACGCATCTGCCACCATCTGTGTACTCACTGCTATGGCTAAATAAATACTTGAGGATTATGGAGTTGCCAGCTGTCTCTTTTTCTATGACTGCGTTGTCTTTTGATGGTTGGGAGGACACCACAGCTCCGGCACCCATACTGCAACTTCTAGTTTGCATTTGAATTTCCACTGTTCTGCACACTGCATCTTTTTGTTTGAATATCTGTTTTATAACCTAACCCTGCTTTAAATTTCTCCACAAATTTATGGTGTGTTCCTTGGCCTTCATGATGCTGTTTGTTCACTATGGTTCTCCAACAAACCTCTTCACAGAACAGCTGTATTTATACTGAGATTAAATTACACACAGGTGGACCCTATTTACTAATTAGGTGACTTCTGAAGGCAATTGGTTCCACTAGATTTTAGTTGGGGTATCAGAGTAAAGGGGGCTGAATACAAATGTACGCCATACTTTCAGATGTTTATTTGTAAACATTTGTAAAAAACATTTATAATTTTCCTTCCACTTCACAATTATGTGCCACTTTGTTTTGGTCTATCACCTAAAATCCCAATACAATACATTTACGTTTTTGGTTGTAATGTGACAAAATGTGGAAAACTTCAAGGGGTATGAATACTTTTTCAAGGCACTGTACATCGATGAGCAATGTTTAATTTACAGGTGTGTTTCACATTTCTAGCACTAAGTAGCCTATAATGAAAGAAATAATGTGATGGGACACTTATTTAACTCTGGATCGTCCTAGGAACATATAATACAGTTGATGTTATGCAAATTTTTCAGCCTTGTAACGATAACATATGTCAGAAAAAACAATTTAGTGTGCCCATAAATAATGAATATACGGTAACTATAACCTGAAGTGGAGTGCATATAGACACTTCCTCTACAACAGAGGAAGCTACATAAGCAGAACCAGTAAGCAGAGCATGTATAGGTGATTAGCAGCTTATAGGGCTGCCATTTTAAAAATATGACACGTGAAAAAATAGGGAAGCAAATTATACCCTTTTAATAACCCTGTTAATGTTTTTCTTAGCTAAATCTTAGGGTTTTAGCAAATACCTGGGTGTGAACTGATGCAATTTTTAAAGGTAACTTGTGAAGCAACAATCCTGGTTTCCATCTTATTTCAGTGACCTGAAAAATTTAAATGAAGAATTTGAAATTAATTTTGAAAATCAAGGGTTAATATATATATATTAGTTGTTTCTCTTAGCACTACTTTTGGAGCACATATAGGTATGTAGAAAATACTGTATACATGCTTTTAGTTTTGGTTTGCTTTGATCAAGGTTTTTTTGTGCATTCTGTTATTTTTTTTTTTTTTATGGAGAACTACTTTAGAGCAAGGCTGGATGACCCAAATTGAGTACTGTACTGTGACTATTAAAAAAAAATACAGTCAGTCTTTGTTTCCTAAACAAGATTAGAATAAAGTATGCCTCGGTTTGAAGGAAATCATTGTTTCCCCTGACCATTACATGAGAGTTCCTTATTTATAGTACAGGCACTTTTTCATGTTAAAGGAGATCTAAAGTCACAGTATGCACTTTCTTTTTATACCAGTATTGTAATAGTAAAATAAATTATAGAGCTTTTTTGACAATTCAATATAATCTTACTTGAAAAAATCCCCTTCATGCTGTAAGTGCTGCTTGTCTTTTGGCCTTGTTTTGTGGTTCTTCACTGCTCATTCCTTTGGTTTACAAGCCCCTCTGTAGTTCACAAGGCAGGTTCTGTAAAATGTGTGACACAGCAGTGCCTATCAACAGGGCATAGTGAGTAGGGATGGGCCGAACACCCCCCTGTTGGGTTTACAGCAGAACATGCGAACAGGCAAAAAATGTGTTTAAACACCGTTAAACTCTATGGGACACGAATGTGAAAAATCAAAAGTGCTAATTTTAAGGGTTAATATGCAAGTTATTGTCATAAAAGTGTTTGGGGACCTGGGTCCTGCCCCAGGGGACATGTATCAATGCCAAAAAAAGTTTTAAAAATGGCCATTTTTTCGGGAGCAGTGATTTTAATAATGCTTAAAGTGAAACAATTAAAGTGAAATATTCCTTTTAAATTTCGTAGCTGGGGGGTGTCTATAGTATGCCTGTAAAGTGGCACATGTTTCCCTTGTTTAGAACAGTCCAGAGCAAAATGACATTTCTAAAGGAAAAAAGTCATTTAAAACTAGTACTAGCGCTAGCGCTAGCGCCGGCTATTAATGAATTGTCGGGTCTCTGCAATACACCTAAAAGTCATTGAAATAAACGGCCTGGGGTTCCCCCACAGTGCATTACCAGGCCCTTTGGGTCTGGTATGAATATTAAGGGAACCCCATGCCAAAATGTAAAAAAAAAAAAAAAATGGCGTGGGGGTCCCCCTCAAAATCTGTACCAGACCTGAATCTGGTATGGATTTTAAGGGGAACCCCGTGCCAAAATTTAAAAAAAAATGGCGGTGGGGGTCCCCCTAAAAATCCATACCAGACCCTTATCCAAGTACGCAACCTGGCAGGCCGCAGGAAAAGAGGGGGGACGAGAGAGCGCCCCCCCTCCTGAACCGTACCAGGCCATATGCCCTCAACATGGGGAGGATGTCCCCATGTTGATGGGGACAAGGGCCTCATCCCCACAACCCTTGCCCGGTGGTTGTGGGGGTCTGCAGGCGGGGGGCTTATCGGAATCTGGAAGCCCCCTTTAACAAAGGGGACCCCCAGATCCCACCCCCCCCCGTGTGAAATGGTAAGGGGGTACAAATGAACCTCTACCATTTCACAAAAAAAGTGTCAAAAATGTTAAAAATGACGAGAGACGGTTTTTGACAACTCCTTTATTAATCTTCCCCCGCTTCTTCCTCTGCTTCTTCCTTTTCTTCCTCCGGTCCTCTGCTTCTTCCTTTGATCTTCTCGTCCGGCATCTTCCTCCACAGCTTCTTCTTCCCCCTTCGTTCATCGGATGATCTGCATCCATGGGAGGTTCCCACTGTGTGACGCTTCTGTTCTTCTGACAGTTCTTATATAACGGAGGGCGGGGCCACCCGAAGAGACCGCCCCCTCTAACATCACGGGAAACCCATAGGGAAGTCCCCACCACCCTCAATTATATAAGAAGTGTCAGAAGAACAGAAGCATCACACAGCGGGAACCTCCTCCCTATGTTGAGGGCATGTGGCCTGGTACGGTTCAGAGGGGGGGCTGCTTTCTCATCCCCCCTCTTATCCTGCGGCCTGCCAGGTTGCGTGCTCAGATAAGGGTCTGGTATGGATTTTTAGGGGGACCCCCACACCATTTTTTTTTTTTAAATCTTGGTGCATGGTTCCCCTTAAAATCCATACCAGACCTGAAGGGTCTGGTATGGATTTTGAGGGGGAACCCCATGCCATTTTTAAAAAAAAATTTGGTGCATGGTTCCCCTTAAAATCCATACCAGACCTGAAGGGCCTGGTATGGAATTTGAGGGAACCCCACGCATTTTTTTAAAAAATTTTGGTTCGGGGTTGCCCTTAATATTCATACCAGACCCAAAGGGCCTGGTAATGCACCCGACAATTCATTAACAGCCGGCAGTTTTAAATTACTTTTTTTTCCTTTAGAAATGTCATTTTGCTGTCAGACTGTTCTAAACACGGGAAACATGCGCTACTTTACAGGCATACTATAGATACCCCCCAGGTACGAAATTTAAAGGAATATTTCACTTTTATTGTTTCACTTTAAGCATTATTAAAATCACTGCTCCCGAAAAAACGGCAGTTTTTAAAACTTTTTTTGCATTGATACATGTCCCCTGGGGCAGGACCCAGGTCCCCAAACACTTTTTATGACAATACCATGCATATTAACCTTTAAAATGAGCACTTTTGATTTCTCCTATAGACTTTTAAAGGGTGTTCCGCGGCTTTCGAATTTGCCGCGAACACCCAAAATTGTTCGCTATTCGGCGAACAGCCAATGTTCGAGTCGAACTCATGTTTGACCTGAGCAAACAGCCCATCCCTAATAGCGAGTACGTGTCACTGCATTCAAGGAAGTAAATGTGTGGTATTCTTCAACAAGTAAGCTATCAAACTTCATGATTGTTCAGACTAATAGTTGTAAGCTAGAGATAATTGAAATTCAATGTGGAAATGATAATATGGTTTTAAATATTGACTATGGATATATCTTAATGAATTTGAATCTTTATTTTAGGAATCAGGAAAACTCAGGTACATGCAACTTTAGCAGAAGTGGCTCTAGGAAGGACTTCCAAAAAACACTCCAAAAGCAAATATTTGAATCCGATGAGGCAGAGGCCAGGCAAAATGAACAGGTATCCCTTTTCAACTTGAAATATTATGAAAGAGTCAATCAGAGCAAAAATGATGCTTCACTTCAAGCTATGGTCTGGGGGGCTAAGTCATCTTCTGGCTCCCTGTCATGGCTTCTGGTTTCTCATACCACCCACCTCAAGATGCCTGCTATTATCTTGCTAGACAGATAACCCTTTTTTGTGTGTCCCCTTAATCCCGGTGTGAATAAAGAGTTAAAAAACACACCCAGTAGTTACAAATTGCAGGCCTGTTCACACTGCCCACACTAAACTGGAGCGGTTTAGTGTGCGGGAAGCTGTCCATTTCGGCTGCAGTGAGCTGACGGCAGAGGATGGTGTGATGTGCATTTCAGCACACTTTTTTTTTTTGTCAACTTTATTTAAAGTGCACAAAGTAACACTTAATTTGTGTCACTGCACAACAGCGCTACGCTGCAGAGCGATGACATGTGAGCGATGACATGTGGTACCTTCCTATGCACTGCAAAAATAAAAATGCAGCATGCCTGCATTTTATTGCCGCTCACTGCACTGCAGCTGTGAATTGGGCACATAGAAAACCATTGTTTTCACACTGCAACACAGCCTGGAGGTGCAGTACGGGGAGCTGCAATAAAATGCAGACATGCTGCACTGTATCTGCGGAACAGGCACTTATTGTTCTGAAATGAATTACATGTACCTAAAAGTATATAACTGCATTCATTTATGTCAGACACCAGGTCTCCCAAGCCTCCCCTAAAACGCCCTCTGAAAAACTGTTCAGGGGGGCAGCGCTAATGTAAACGAGCCTTTGGCAAGTGAATTACAATTAATTAAAATGAATGACATTTACCTAAAAGTATATAACTGCATTCATTTATGCCAGACACCAGGTCTCCTCTACATTCATCATTCATAATGAGGGGGCACAGCGCCTTCCTTCCTCTTCTCTGCTTAGCTCTTTGGCTATATCCACACTTGACAATCACTAAAAATTGATCCATGGTGGATCACTTTTCAAAGTGGGCCAAGTAGCCATTGCCAGCACTTGCTGGCTGCCGAATGCCTTTTTTTTATCACCCCGCTTTTTAGAGGTTAAAACAAGCTGTGAGAGTGTGTCATAACGCCTCCCAGCCTCCTGTAAAAAAACGCCCCCTGAAAATCTGTTCAGGGGGGCAGCCGAGCCTTTGGCAAGTTGTGCCACCTGTAAAGTCAACATGCATCCCCACGTTAAATTTGGCAAGATGTAAAGCATTGCAGCTGCAGCATGTGACCAGCCCCCTCTGGCTGTATTGTAGGCTTTAGGCAGGTCGTCAGTGGGTAGTAAATTTGCAGCCCAGCTGCCTGTTTTTATCTCCTCTGCACTAACCATGTAAAAGAGGCTCAAGATTAACAAGTGAGCATGATCCATTGATCCATGAACCATTTTACATGCACAAGGAACTTTGCCAAGGTGATATCAGTGAACTCCATATTTGGTATTAATCCAATATGTTGAATGATGTAACAGTTATCACTCTGGAGTTGCATGGTTTCAGCACTATGGAGAGCTCTCATTGAATTATTTGCTTTTCAAGTAGCTAGTACCATTCTCCAGACATACACTGGCTATCACATTCACTGAGTACAGTATAGGATTATGACCAGCACTTTATGTGCTGCTGCAAAACGCATTTTAAAATGTCATGATAAATAAGTTACAATTAGTACAGAGGCAGAGCTGAGATTGCTAATTGTTGTACTGATTGCCATTTGTTTAAGGTCTTTCTTTAACAACTTCACTCACAAATATTTTTTCTCTGGTTGAATTTGAATTTTTCCATTGTTAGAAAATTCATGTAAGCACTTTGTTCCTATATTGTTGCTTAATTTTCTTCATGTTAACATCATAAAATAAAAATTGTATAGGCTTCTCTGGAGGTGTATCTCCTCTCTGTACTTTTTGCCAGTAATGTGTATTGTGTATTGCCTTAGGCTGAAGGAGGTCTACCTGCCAGCTTGCCTACGGAATCTGGAAGTACCCTCACAGCTTGTGACTTTGATCTGCGTGGCATAAATCCAGAAAGTCGTTTAACGAACCTCCTTCAGCTTTCAAATGTGGAAGACTTGGACAGGCAAAATGAAGAAGCTCGCAGGGCCAATAGACAAGCTGAACTTTTTGCCCTCAGCCCCCCGATAGATGAGGTATCATGTTAAGTCAGCTGTAGCATTTGTCTTCCTAGTTTGCAAAACCAGCAATTATTCCAATTTAAGTATTTAAGTATTTCCAGATTTTTTTAAGTATTATAAGCCATTCTCAAACTGGAACCTCTAAACAGGATTATGTAACAAGTTTTATTTTATCTCTAAATATCAGTTGCCTTCGGGTTCTTAACAAAATATAAAGTGCTGGCAGCCATATTGTGGACTGTTTAGTTTAGTGACTTTTGCTGTTTTTGCTTCAAAATGCACTTTAGCCAAAAAAATGATGAGGGTACTGGAGGACTATACTCAGTCCTACTTGTGTAATGCCCTGTAAAGTCCCACAGTCAGATTTTCCGACGGAAAAAGTGCGATCAGATTGTGTTGTCGGAAATTCCGACCGTGTGTGGGCTCCATCGGACTTTTTCCATCGGAATTTCCGACACACAAAGTTTGAGAGCAGGATATAAAATTTTCCGACAACAAAATCCGATTGGTTAAATTCCAATCGTGTGTTCCACAAATCCGAAGCACAAAGTTCCACGCATGCTCAGAATAAATTAAGAGACGAAAGCTATTGGCTACTGCCCCGTTTATAGTCCCGACGTACGTGTTTTACGTCACCGCGTTCAGAACGATCGGATTTTCGACAACTTTGTGCGACCGTGTGTATGCAATACAAGTTTGGCCCAAAATCCGTCTGAAAAAATCCGACGGATTTTGTGGTCGGAATGTCCGATCAGTGTCCGATCGTGTGTACAGGGCATTAGGATTCCAGTGTATTTTGGAAGTATCAGGTTTAATGACTACTCTAACTAGCTAACTAATCTTACCTGCCACTTGCCATCATCATAAGTGAAACCTAACTCTTTTACAACCTAAACCTTTTCCAATAACCATATACAAAAGGACAGAGCTTAGTAGTAAGCAGGTGAAGTTAGGTGAGTGTGACTTCATTAACATAAAAGATGGGGCTTTAGCACTATCATGAATTTAAAAAAATCAAAGTTAGTGCTTCTCTACCCACCTGCTTTGTAATATATATTTTTTTCCAGTAGAATAGTTGTTCTTTAAAGTGTATTTCCACCTTTGCAGCCAAATTGAGATAACGGCTACTTTATATGTGTTACATGTTCTCATTTACATAAATGCATAAATTTAATTACATTTTTCTTGCTCTTTTCTAAAAAATTAAAGGAGTTGTAAAGGCAGAAGGTTTTTGTATCAGATGGTTTCCTCTGCTGTGCAGACGGGGTTCTGCTATAAAGAAGGGGCTGGGGGGTACATGTTTACCCTAATTAAAACTATACTGGCAGATCTCATCGTCAGTTGTAAACTAGATTTGACCGTTGTCCTAACAAAGGGAAAAGATCTAGAAGCCTTTCTTTTCTATTGTAGGTTAAAGCAGACTTTCAGTAATTTTTTCAACTTTCCATCAATTAAATCTTCTGCCCTTGTTATTTTAACTTTGGATAGAAAAACATTTTTTTTCTGCCAGTAAATACCTTATACAGCCCACTTCCTGTTTCTTGTCTGGTCATTAGCCTAGGCCAGTGATGGCGAACCTTTTTGAGCCTTAGTGCCCAAACTGCAACGCGAAACCAACTTACACCTGTTGCTGCTCTCTGCAAACGTTAGCAGCCATGGGGAGGGGTTAGAGGTGGAGATGATGGTATGTGCATATTGGTACCAGCAGTATAATGTGTCCACATTAAAAATCCCACCCGGCTCCGGCATCCAGTGCCTGTGTGACTTCCAACCTGGCAGCTCATTCCCGCCCACCCCGGGCACGTCACCACTTGCCCCAGAGCTGTGTGGGAGCCTCTTCCTCTTCTTCACGCCCACCCCAGACCAATGGCCTCACTAGGCGGGGGGGCCTGACCCCCCCAACATTATGCTGTGCCCCACCATGTGCCCCCCCCCCCCCCCCTCAATTAAAAAAAACTTTTTTTTTTTTTTTTTTTACAAAAAGGCAATGTCTAAGAGGGAGAGCGTCCCCAGTCAGCTCCTGCGGGTGATTCCTCCCCCCTCTCTCTGCTCGCTGACACTGCATAATGTGAGCGCTCACACAACCACCGATCTGCTCCTTCCCCTGCATCCTCATTGGCAGGGAAAAGAGCAAGTTGCAGGAAGGACTCCACCAGGACTCTCAGTTACTGAAAAAACAGACTGATTTCTCCTGTCCTTAGGACAGGAGGACCAGCCTGTAAATTCCAAGAGATGCCAGACCAGCGCTGTCATTAGCAGGGGCAGGACAGCAATAGGAGGCTGGGGAACCCCACAGTGGCAGAACACCAGGGCCTGGTGGCAAGACAACCTTTGCAACCCTGATAGTTCTCCCACTGCTTTGGACCCTTATATTTTCTTGGTATGCTGGTGACATATATCTCTTGTTTTCTGTCACCCTGGGGGGGCCCCAATACAGTAGGAAGGGAGGTCACTGCAGAACATGTGAAAGGGCCGTTGTGGGATCGTAGTAAAGGGCCCCAGGATATATAGATATATATATATATATATATATAATTGCATTTTATAGTTGCCCCCCTACTTTTGTCCTTGTCGCCCCCCCTAAATATGAAAGCTGGAGATGCCACTGCCCCAGACACGTCACCGCTGGCCCCAGACAGAGACTTGTGGGAGATGTAGTTTGATGGGGAATGAGGTGGAGGAGATAAAGCTTATTCTGATGGAACACCAGTCAGTGTGTGCTCTTTTTCCTGGCGTGCCCACAGAGAGGGCTCTGCGTGCCAGCTGTGGCACGCATGCCACGGGTTCGCCATCACTTGCCTAGGCTTATGACATCATGCACATCTCTCTCACTCTTGTGAGAGTTTGCCAGGAAGGGAGGGGGGATGAGTCATAAGTGAGTCAATGAAAGCTTCAGAGCTGGAGCTGTGCCTCTGTGTAAATCCAGGAAGTGAACAGGCAGCAGCTTCAGCTGCCCACAGTTAAAATGGTTGCAGCCACACTTAGTGGAGGGAGATTTCTGCAGCATAATTGGCAAGTACAGAATCACAGTATATATAATATAATATGCAAAGTGGTTGGAGGGAAGTTTCAGTTTTGCAAAGATGTTTTTATTATAAATTATGTGAGCAGACTGCAGTTCCCCTTTAATGAAACTAAGTGTGTCCACGTTGTCAGTGGGGACAGGTTTAGCTTCCACTCATTTCAAATTGTTCAGAGTTGCTTGCAGTCTGCACAAAGATCTGCTCTGAACAAACACCTAGAAAGGCAAGAAATATTTTTAAAACATTATTTTTAGCTATGCTGTGTGAATAGGAACACATCAAAACATATATAGTGGGGTTTGCTCAAATTTGACTGCAAAAGCGGAACTAAAGGTAAAAATATTTATGTTTTGTTTCAACGGTCCAACGGCCGTGAAGTCCCTCCCCAGTGCTGGCATCCTCTCCCAGCTTCTTCTGAGTGCTGGTCTTCAGCATGTGCAAGAGTGCAGTCATCCTGGCACACAGGTGGTGTGCCGCAACGTAAACTGAGCTGCGCATGGTACATTCTACACAGGATTGTGTATTTTATTGTAAAACATTGCTTGACATGCATTGCACTGCCTGTTTGCAATTTTTTTATTTTTAACTTTAGTTCCGCTTTAAGTATTATTTGTTTTATTTATTATATTCTATATGTATTTGTGATATTGTTCTGTACTCATTTTAGGAGGATGCTGTTGAAATCCGCCCTTTACCAGATTGTCCTAAGGAGCACATGGGATTTAGAATAATGGTCAAGCTGCATACGCTGAAGTACAGTATTGGATCTTTTATACTTTCTTTGTATCCATTGCCATTGATGGCATATTTGTGTAAAAGAAGCTGAGTCAGTGTTGCCTCCCCTCTATAAGATAAGGCCAACTCCTGATTTGTCACACTTTACATAAAAGTCATATAAAGAAGACATTCTGCTGGCTTAACAATTTGCATTTACTTGTATACATTTATTTTTATACTGACATGCAAACTAAAGGTGCAAGTTGTTAAGGCTGACCACACATGAGTAATTTTTTGTTCAACCAGCTTGTTGAATGAAAGAAAATGACTTGATTCCCCCCATCCACACACTCCCACTGCCCTATTGTATTCGGACAGGGGGGGGACTTCTTCGTTGTCAGAATACACTGATCAGCAGCGGTGGCTATAGCTTGTGGCTCTGATCGAGAGAACATTTCCCAACAGGCTGGATGTACACAAGTCGATCGATCGACTTATGTACAACCATCCTGCCTATAAATGGACTGAAATTTGTTTGGTCCCTGCGGAACTGGCTGAATTTCGATCCATGTATGACCGGCTTTAGCCAGTAGAGTTCCTGCTTCATATTATCTCTTCATGTGTTTTGTAAGTGTCATATCCATTGAGGAAGTTTTGCTCCAGCTTTAGGAAGTAGTGATAAAGGAAATCAAAGGAGGTGTTACCAATGCTGGTTGCAGATAGCGTGTGCAGTGCAGATTAAATGGTAATGTATTTATTGTGGTCAGGACTAAAAAGAAAATATTACCTTTCTGTCTTTTTTTATTTTTTTAAATATGCATTAGTATTATATAGTCCCCTGTCCAGCCAGGTGCTTTACATGTTGTAAAATAACCATTGTTTACAGAGCTCAATAGCTCAAACCGTAATATACACTAGTGATTAATATGCCCCCCTCAAGCACTACCACTGTCTCTACAGGGTTTTAGTCATGGGGGGGCAGGGTGCCTAAAAGGAGAAAACTACTGCTGTGCTATGGATACAGTATATATATAAAAACAGATATCTAACATCAGTTTGTATAAAGGTAGAATACAGATGACCAAAACCATAGCAAAACCATCATATTGCAGTCAGCTGTGTGGAACTGGATAAAGTTCTGGCAGAGACTGTCTTTCAGCTAAAGACAGAGACTGTCCTTTATGACTATACAGATTGCATAGCTGTGTTTCCTTGTGGAGATATACAGACTTTAATGTGCTATGTACTATAAAACCTGCAAACATTAATATGAACTGCATATGTTACTTTTGATTTTAGAAGTATTTGTAATTTAATACCTTTTATTTACTTTGGGAAGACATATATTGTGCTGTTTTAAATGTGTATTCCCCCTTCCCCTTTCTCTCACAGATTTGATATTGATATTGAGCCTCTCTTTGTAAGCATTGCACTTTATGACTGTAAAGAACGAAAAAAGGTAATTAAATGTTATCCTCTGAATGATTGTGCTGGTTTAAATGTGCAACTATATTTTGCATGCAATAGAACTGTATGCTCAAAAGAAACTTGTCCAACTGGTCAGAATAGAAGTTTCCATTACCAAATTGATTTCCAAAGTGCAAGCTCCAGATTTGTCACCCCCATTCTTCCTTCACTATTTAGTGAGTTACAGAGTGGCTTGATTGATCACTACAACAGCCAATGGATCAATCCCGTGTAACTCAAAAAAAACGTGTTACTAAGTTTCACTACTAAGTAAAGGTTATTCTTATCTTGTGACCTAGTCCAAAATGGAGTTGCAGACCTATAGAGTCATAGAAATACAAATACATTTTCTTTACATGTATCTGCTGGTGACAATTGTTACCTGTAAGGAAAGTGATGGGGAATCTCAAATTTTACAGTTGTCATTGGAACAGGAATAGATGGGAAACCTTTCAACAGGAAGACTGGTTCCAGTGACAGCTGTATAAGAGGGGATTTCTCACCACTTTGGAGTGCTTTTCTCTCACTTCCTGTTGTGCTAGGAGGACAGGAAGTGAAAGGATATCTCTTCAATGAAAAACAGGAAAACAAAAACGAATTGGGATATACACTTTTACTTTCATCAACCACTTTCTACTTTCTGTGCTTCTGGGACCGGTATTTCACATTGTTTTGTGTTATTTGGCCGTTATTACCGTATCCTTTGAAGATGTGTGGTTCCTACTTTCTGGAATTGGTATATAATTTCTTCTAAACAAACAATTAAAAAAAAAATAAAATATGTAAGTTCTGTAGGTTCATAGCTCAAATATATAAACTGGACTGATCCATAAAATGTATTTTGATTGTCTTAATTTGTGTCTATATAATTTGTAATCTTTTCTTTATATTAAAGTTACTTAAGTGACTGTGCAATTAGTTTCCGTTTTTAAGGCAATAGATAAAAAGTCCCCTTATTGTTAAAAAAGATCATTTCATTTTCTTTTTTTTTTTCTGATTACTTTATGCACTCAGATCTCATGTCTGGATGAGATGCATCCTGTATCAACGCTGCGAAAGTTTTAAATAGAAAACTGTTTTGTCTATGGCAGCCAATCTGCTTCTTTATTTGTTTACTCTGCACTGGCCACATAAGGAGCAAATAGTTTTTATGGGTAACCAGAGTTCTTCTTTTAGGCACTATTATATAAATGATTAGCAGTAACAGCGATTCTAGAGTTTGTAGCCCTAAAATTTATTAAAGCGGAGTTCCACCCAAATTTTGAACAATATCTGTATGTATTCTCTTCCTTGCCTAGATGCTGACATGCCATTTAAAAAAATGTAAATCGCCGTAATTACCTTTTATTTTTCTATTCTTCTTTGCACTTCCTGGTTCTCCTCCCGTGGGAGTAGGCGTGTTTCTAGCCTCTCCCAGATTCCTGGGAGCTAGTCTCAGGCTTCCCAGGATGCCACTGAGCATGTGCGGGAACGAGCGGTGAATGCTGGGAGCACAGCATTCACCACATCCAGGAAATAAATGCTTGTGGGCTTCAAATGCCCACAATGAAGATGGAAACCGCCTGCAGTGAATAACATAAGTTATTCTTTCCGACGAAATCTGACACAGGCGGACATATTACACACAATATGTGAGTATGTAATGCTGAGAAGAAAATTTTGTGAATGAACTCAAAAAAAAAAAAAACGATAGATAGGTGGCCCCTGCTTTAAATAAAGTTTAATTTAGAAAAATAATGTTAAAATGAGCTAGCTTTGAAATGTACTTTGATGTTGTGTGTTTCCATTTCTTAGATCTCAGAGAATTTTCACTGTGACTTGAATTCAGATGCATTCAAGAACCACCTCCGAGCTCACACACCCAGCGTGGCCCCTTCAAGCCAAGCAAGAACTGCACTGTTCTCCATTACTTACCCTTCTCACGATATATTCCTAGTTGTTAAGGTGAGGTTGTCTTTTTATCAGATGCAGTGATCCATCTTGAGGCCTCAGTTGAGCTATTGCATTCTGGATGGTGTTTCCAGGTGGTGGAAGTTACTGACTTGAAGATGAACTCTGGACAATTATTAAAAACAGTTCACCTGGGTCTGTGTTTTGAATTTGAATGCACTGTAAGGCTTCATGCACACTGAGAGAGTAGCGTAGCCATGTTAAAAACGCAACTTTTTCCCATTTTTTTTTTTTTGCATTAGCGTTGTGCCGTGTATTTTAGCGTTAACATTTTTAGCAAGAAAACACGAGCTATGGTATCAAAAACACCGGTTAGCCCCATTTTACCGCGTTTACCGGCGTTAGAACGTTTTTACAGTTCATAAACTCCTCTCAAAACCCACTAGTTCTGGATTTTTTTCTGGACAGAAAACGCACCACCTAAAAAATGCCAATCACAGCGTGTGTATGGACACATAGGATAACATGTGTAGAAAAAAATTCCAGAAGCCAAAAACAGCAACTGTAAAAACGTCCAGTGTGCATGAGACCTAAAAAATAAAATAGACATTCCTAAACAAATCATTTTAGCTATGGTTTTAATTGTATGTTCACATTTAAAGAAACCTAAAATAAGATTCTTCCTTCTTCCCATGGTGCGTTATGCAATAACTGGGGAATATAATTGCAAAAACTGGGGTTTTTGAATCTGTTTTCTAAGCATCAGCAAGTTATTTGTACACAGTCTTTTAAATGCCATACTTGGTGTACTCAGTGTTTGCCTTTTTATGCCATCTTACAATTTAAGGGTGTGTTACTAAAGGAGTAGCTCTCAGTTTATCAAATGAAATCAGAGGGATTGGTTTTGGTAAGTACATCCCAAATTTCATAAGCTTATCTTTTGAAAGAAGAAAGTGCCCCTTAAGACCCCTTTCACACTGGAGTCGTTTTTTAGGCACTTTAGCGCTAAAAATACTGCCTGTAAAGCGCCTGAAAAAAGCCTCAGCTGCAATCCCATTGTGAAAGCCCGAGTGCTTTCACACTGGGGCACTGTGCTGGCAGGATGTCAAAAAGTCCTGCAAGCAGCTTCTTTGAGGCACTTTAGGAGCGGTGTATACATTGCTCCTAAAGTGCCCCTGCCCAAATGGGCAGGGCCACTGAAGCGCCTGCAAAGCACCTCGGCAGTGGCGCTTTGTGGGTGCTTTTAACCCTTTATTTGGCCATTAGCGGGGGTTAAAAGTGCCGCAAAAATGAGGGTAAAGCACCGCTAAATCTAGTGGCGCTTTACCGCTGACACCTGGAAAAAAATTGTATTCCTGCCGTAGGTCCCCTTCTCCACAGCAAGGGCTAACTGCTTGTTTTGCCTAGGAGATGATAAATTTGGTGAAATACGTTATTCCTTGCTCCTGCAGGCTTCCTCCTCTCGGTACAACAGGTCTCTCGAGGACTCTTACCTTTGTTGCTTGATTGTATGCTCTCTGATGTCATCCTGTACAATGCAGGACAAGTAGTCCTGCATTTCACATGAAGAAGCTGAGATCCTGCTCACATTCCTGAGTATAGGTCATCAGGGATGAGCATTAGCTGCCAAGGGAGGGAAAAGTATGGTAAGCATATCACCATATTCATAATCCCGTAGGCAAAAGAAGCAGTTAACCCTTGCAGTGGGAACTTTTTTCTTCCCTAGAATTCAGCCTTAAAGGAGTTGTAAAGGCAGAAGGTTTTTATCTTGGCTCTAGTGCCCCCATAGGAAGCTGCTTGGGGGCACTCGATAGGAGGGAGAGGCCAGGAGCAGCAAAGACGGACCAGAGAAGAGGAGGATCCGGGCTGCTCTGTGCAAATCCACTGCAACAGAGCAGGTAAGTATAACATGTTTGTTATTAAAAAAAAAAAAAAGGAGACTTTTTATAATCACTTTAAGTTTGGCAAAAAGGATGCTTAGAAGTTTTTTGCTGTGGGAAGACCCGGGAGATGAAGGAATGGAATGGTAACTCGCAAATTGGATTGGATTGTCTAGTAGCTGGCACCAAAGTAAATACAAAACTGCATATTTTTTTTTTTTTTTTTTATATGTTGAGTGTAAATTACTTTGTTTTTGCCTTTTACAGATTGAAAAGGTTCTTCAGCAGGGAGAAATCTCAGAGTGTTCTGAACCATACATGGTTTTAAAAGAGAGCGATGGTGGAAAGGTAAGTTGTTGGTCTTTAGTTAACTTTCTCATATTCTGAGAACCTAGATAAGAGAATACGCAAGCAAGAAATAATAATAAAGATGCATAATAACTAGCCATTTTTTTGTACTATATGCATTCCCATGGTACCTGGTATAAGATTGAACAAAAAATGCTGGTGTCGTACAAACGTATCTGGTTTGCGTCAGCTTTTTTTTTTTTTGTTGTTGTATGTGTTATAGAGGTAGGGCTGAGAAAAGACATATAAAAAAGTGCAGAAATGTGGGCTCCAGCTTTAGAACTTCTTATACCCTTAGATTAGATTAGCTGGCTATCCAGGAGCTACTTTTGTCGCAGACTTTATTTGTTTTCCCCTGTGCTCCCAACTATGGGTCTTTAAGTTTGCTAGTAAGTCTATGAATGCTTCCAGACTGAATAACTCTGTTTCATCCAGCTACATTCTTTGTGGCCAGAACCAGTGGTGGCTCGTGTTTTTTTGTTTGGGAGGGTGGCAAACAAGCACTCCCGCTGCACCTCAAAGCCACCCACCACAACCCCCATCCCGCTTGCTGTCTGCCAGTTTGTCCACTTACCCCATCTAGGCGGCGGGTATCAAGGAGCAGCGGGGATCGGGGCATCAGGTAGTGGCTCTTGTGTCTCCGCCTCCTCCCTCCTCCTCACTTCCGCTGTGCGCCTCCTCCCCACCTCCTAGGCATCCAATAGGATCGCCTGTCCTTTCAGCCAATCGAGTGACGGGTATCAGAACCGCTTCCCGATTGGCCGGGAGGAGGATCAGTGTTGCAACAGCAAATATTAATTCGCTGTTGCAACACCTGGGTGGGCTCCTGGCGCAATACTCTGAGCCAGGAGCCCACCCTATTTTGAACCCTATTAGAGACTCTGGCTCTAATCGGGTGCTTCAAAAAAACACCCCCGCCGCTGTAATTCAGACGCCCAGCATCCTGAAAGGGGCCGGACGCATGAATAGGGGGTGGTAGCGGCCATGGATAGAGCATCACATCGCTAGAAGGTGGAGGGGGTGGGGGCCATGGATAGAGGGGGCGGCACTCATAATGGACGGGCAGCCACTGGCCAGAACGCCAAGAATACACCCCCTGGTCCTCTAGAAAATAGTGCCTCAGCCACCATTCAATGTTTCTTGGGACATGTAGTCCCAGAGCAGCAGCTGGTCTATATTTAGCAAAGAAGCAAAGTGTAAATATTTGTGAGCATGTCACAAATTTTCGATTTTTAAACTATTAACTACAATGGTACATTTAGAAATATTATATTTGTTTTTTTTTTTCACCTTTTATTACAGACTAAAGAAAAACTAGACAAACTAAAATCACAAGCTGAAACTTTTTGTCAGCGCTTGGGAAAATATCGGATGCCGTTTGCTTGGGTACCTATCAGTCTACTAAGTTGCATCAATGTTATGACACTGGAAAAAGAAACCCCTGAAACCGAAGGCATAAATGGTATGTTATAGTACATATACCCCACTCAGAGTATTGTATTCAGGTTTAGAGAGCTCAACTGTAATGCCCCGTACACACGATCGGACTTTCCGCCAACAAAACCGTAGATTTTTGTTCGAAGCATGTTGGCTCAAACTTATCTTGCATACACATGGTCACACAAATGTTGGCCAACAATTACGAACGTGGTGACGTATAAGATGTATGACGAGCCGAGAAAAAGGTAGTTCAATAGCCAGTACGGCTCCTTTGCTTGATTCCGAGCATGCGTTAACTTTTGTGCGTCGGACTTGTGTACACACGATCGGAAATTCCAACAACAAAGTTTTGTTGGCGGAAAATTTGAGAACCTGCTAGCCAACATTTGTTGGTGGAAAGTTCGACAACAAATGTTCGATGGAGCATACACACGGTCGGACTTTCAGCCAACAAGCTCACATCCAACATTTGTTGGCGGAAAATCCGGTCGTGTGTACGGGGCATTAGAATATACTGATAAAACAGATCAAGTCCAAAAGGGTTAAAATGTAGAACAGTGGCTCAACTCAGCCAAATCAACTTGCCAAGAAAGACTTGTGGGTGGACTTGTGTGACGCACCTGTGTCTGCGCCCTTCTGAAGTGCTAAGTTGCTGGCTAAAGATACAAAGTTGTCTCTCGTTCAGCCTGATGAGCTGCACAAGAGAAATCCATAAACTCCCCTAATCCACGCTGCACAGCATGGGTGGACAGATATTCAACTGCCAGATACTGTATATTGACATTGTTGCAATGTGGAATAGGGAATGTATAGCTCAGCATCCAGAAAGTGGCGATGTGGTATTGTGAACGTACATCACAGCGTACAGAATGTGGCAGTGTGGAATAGGGAATGAACAACACAGGCTACAAAATGGGAAGATTGATCTCAACCCAAATCTTTCTTTGTGGCCAGTGCAACACAAACTTTGAAGAAAAAAATGCACAACCGTTCATCTAAAATTTTATATTTACAAGTATTCTTAAATATATTTGATTTGATCTATGTAGAATGAATGAACTCGCGTTAGCATTTATGATCAATACCTTATTATTTAAAGGCTTTTTAATAAGATGTGTATAGAGGGGGCTGCTCTGCCACCCGTGGCCCTGCACCTCCCGCCGGCTGCTGCCAGAATGGACAGGCTTACACAGGCTCTCTACTGAGGGAGAGCGCACCTGTTAGTCCCTGCAGGGGATTCCTCCCCCTCCCTCTCCTCCCTGACTCTAAGCAATGCGAGCGGTGCTCAAAGGCATCTGCCCGCTCTTCTCTCTCCTCTGTGTCTCTTCTGGCAGGGAGAGGGAGCCAATGAAGGAGCAGCAGCTGCAGAGGACCATGGGACATGAAGTCTTATTACCAAACAGCCCCACCGATTTCTAAAAGAGGAGAACTACATAGCCCAGCTTGCTCTGCAAGAGAGGGGCTAGTTAAGGCATCCATCATGTTTGGTCTGAGGGGAGATCACCACGAGAGGGAGAGAGAGAGAGAGAGAGGGATGGATGTGTCAAAAGAGAATGTAGGCACCCAGAGACGGTGAAGTCAGGTGTCCCACCAGAGAGAGACCTTCAGTGAACACTGCAAGCAATCCGAGGGCAAGAGGCGATCGAGTCACAAGGTGGCCAGGCGGGCCTTTGAAGAACTATCTGCCAGGACATTCCTCCTTCTGTTTTAGTCGCAGGACTGGTGAGAGGGCAATTGCCCACTTTGCTGACGCACTGCCCACTCTTGAACACTGCAGGCAGACATTATAATTTGCAACGAGGACCTGTTACTGCTATATCAAATCCTCTATGCTGCCTAATGACTTCCTTTTTTTAGACTCTGAGGATTTATTCCTCTATGCTGCCTAATGACTTCCTTTCTTTAGGATTTATTGCCTTCTATGAGCTCCAACTGCCAGTGAAGATATTTACAAGGCCTTGTACTCCGAACACTGTTCTCTCATTTCTCTTAAAGGGGACATGTTACTGGTATCTATATTATTTCATCTCTCATCAGGATTAAAGGTATTATAGGCCAGCCTGGGGTTCCCCTTTAGCAGTAGTAATACTTGCAGCAACCAATAGTCTTCTTGAGGAATCCATTTATTGATTTGTCCTCTATTGTGTATATTGGTATTATTTATTTATTGTTGTAAGTTGTTATTTGACTGCTTTGAGAACTATTTCAACCGAGTCTTGGCTGTTTATACAGGACTTAACTGACTAATACTCCTCTAAGGCTGAGTTCACACGATTGCGAATTGGATGCGGGTTACCCCGCATCCAATTCGCAATAGCAGGAGATTTTGACCAACTCTCTATGGAGCCGAATCACATATCTCCGCTGCGGCTCCGGTGCAAATTTGCAAAGGAGCCCTGTGCGTCTTTTCTTCCATTTCAGGTCCAAATTCAGCCAAAAATTTGGGCTGAAACAGTGAACAGGGACGCTCCGGACCCCTGCTGTGAGCCGTATGTGAAGATAGTGTGAACCCTGCCTAAGTCTTTTCTCTTGATTGAGTAAACCTGAAAGAACTAAAACAGTTTGAACTGTGTTCGTGTGTCATTTATTGTGCTATTCCACTAACCCTATTGCTAGGTGTGCCAGTAGGGGCTGAGACGATTCTTGGTGTTCAAGGGCAAAGTAGCAGACTGAACAAATTCGAGCGGCTCCTACAGAACTAGCGCTGCATGTAATTCATAGTTCAGATTTCAGAATTCCTTCATGTTCTGCACCAGCAGCTCCATTTAGACTGCCTGCCCATGCCTCTGTTAGCAAAGTGACTTTCAGACATGTAGTTTTCTTAAAATTAAGGCCAGAGCCAGATTACAAGACCCAGATTGCAATGTGGCAGAGGTGTGTACTGATCAGCCAATCGGAGAACAAAGGCTGCAATAAATGGGGAGCAGTTGGCTGGGCTTTGCATGTGCTGGAGACTTTGGACTTTGTTTCTTGTTGATTATCAGCAGTCCCTGAATCTTTGGAACAATCCTGACTTTTGCAGTTAAGTCTTAGCTTCTGCTGTGGATCCCAGAATATTTCTTAGGATACAGGAGCACGTGGACCAGACTATAAATTTCAGGATTGTCCTGAAGATTCGGGGCCCCTGTTATGAATGCAGATGTCCCCTGCCCTTTCAGATTTATGAGAGAGGAGTTGGTAGAACTGTTGCTGGTAGTTCCCCAACACTACCCCTGATTCTAGCCAAGTTGTGGCTGACATATAGGGGATTGTAGTACAAATATGCGGTGTTCACTGTCTCCAAATTGCACAAACACTAAACGTGGAAAGAGCAGCGGACCAGCCTTACGTCCGGGTCCTGACTACACCCCCCTTTTGTATTGGCCCTCATAGCAGGCTTGTAGGCTTGCAGGTATTATTATAGCAATAGTTCAACCAGTGATTCTATATATATTTATGCCCTTCCTGATGACAGCACTGATCAGGGGTAGACAAAACCATTGTGTATACAGAGCATGTGTGTGTTTTTTTTTTTTTTTTTACAGTTTCAGTTTTTCAGTTTTTTTTATGCTTTTTACTTGTTTGCTATTGGAATATAAAATTGCACTTCAAACATTTTTTATATTTTCTTGTCTTCCTGTCCAGTTTGTAATGATTAATTTATAGAGCTGTTTTTTTTCTACAGGCAGAGCATCGCCTAGTGACAGAAGATCCTCACTAGGGCCACCAAGAAGATTTTCTGAGAGGGGAAATTCAATTGATGAAGGCTCAACATCACCTTTTAAGCCAACAACAATTACACACAACATTTTCTTTAGGCAGGTAAATAATTTTCCCAGTACAGGGCACAAACTGGCTAACAATATTGATGATTTACTAAATGAGTTGAACATCTTAAAATGTATGTTACCCTAAATATTTATTTTTTGCATATGTATGTGCTCATATGTGTATTTTTTAAATCATAGGGGTTTATTTTTTAAAACTGGAGAGTGCAAAATCTGGTGCAGCTGTGCATGGTAGCCAATCCGCTTCTAACTTCAGCTTGTTCAGTTAAAGGGGTTGTAAACCCTCATGACTTTTTTTCACCTTAATGCATCCTATGCATTAAGGTGAAAAAACTTCTGTCACTGACCCCCCCCCCCCCCCCCGTTTTACTCCACCTGAGCCCCATAATTACCATGCCGGAGACACGCTCTTCCCCTCTGCCCATTGTCTCGGCTCTTGATTGGATAGATTGATAGCAGCGCAGCCATTGGCTCCCGCTACTGCCAAATCCAATGATGCGGGGGGCGGGGCCGAGTCAAGCATTCTGAGTCTAAGGACGCAAATGCTGGACTCGGGAGCACACCCACAAGGTAACCCCCTGGGCGAGTGCTTCTCCTAGGGGGTTATACTATGCGGGGAGATGCTACTAGTGCCTCCGGGGGACACCAGAAGTCGAGGATCGGGGCCGCTCTGTGCAAAACAAGTAAGTATGACATGTTTGTTATTTTAAAAAAAAACAAAAAAAGCTTTACAATCACTTTAAGCTTTGACAAAACTTACCTAAACAAGCTGAAGTTAGCTGATCGTCTACCATGCACAGTTGCAGGGGCATTGCTAGGTCTACAAAAGATCTGGGGCTAGAGCCCATAGCAGCGAAGTGAAGGTCATACACTTGGGCAGTATACACATGTATATAATATATGTGTGTGTGTGTGTATATGTGTATATATATTTACATCAGGGTCCCCAGAGACGCCCCCTCTTAAATCGGGGTCCCCAGAGAGCCCCCCTCTTAAATCAGGGTCCCAAGAGAGCCTCCCCCTTATATCAGGGTCCCCAGAAAGCCCCCCCTTACATCAGGGTCCCCGGAGAGAGGGTGGGCAGTGAGAGATGATATGATCTATCTGCTGCCCGCAGCTGCACAGTGAGGGGGGAACAATGGTGATCCAGGCTGGGCGGTGAGAGATGATGTTATCTCTCTACCCTCTCACCCGCCCGCCCACTCTCCAGCTCTTCCAAGCTGCCCGCAGGCTGGCTCTCCGGCTCTGTCATGCTGCCCGCTCGCTCTCCGGCTCTGTCATGTGGCCCACCACACTCGCGGCCTGGCTGCAGGAAGGCCGTGGCCCGGTGGTTGGCGACCCCTGCAGAGATTCGAGGCTATGGCCCCAGAAGCCACCCCTTAGCGACGCCACTGCACAGTTGCACCAGATTTTGCACTCAGCTTTAGTAAATCAACCCCAATGTCTCTATCATTTTCATGTACTTCTTCCATCTTAAGTACCTGGTTGATCTTCCCAGTCACCTTTCTTCCTTTTTCTAAACTGACCACACAAAGCACAGAAGCTGATCTGTTTTAGCATGGTCCGTTTTCATCCTTTTGGTCATTCAGAGGTGCTCTGACTATGCCATATTATGCTTTTTAATTTATCGGTGGTTTTGTGTTAACCATAAAATGCTATTATATATTGATAAATGCTATTGTGTGGCTGTTTTGTATTAGGAAGGAGATAAACTAAGTGATGAAGACTTATTCAAGCACCTAGCAGATTACAAGAGATCGCTGCAAAGGAGAACAAAATGTCTACCAGGTAAGAAGGTACCCACTCAAATGCTTGTTTTCCTGTTTTTTTATATATTAGCCACTCGCGTTATTTTTTTGAAGGTTTGTAACACACTGGCTAACTAGATTTCTGAGAGTCTTTAGTGTAAAAAGCAGTGGCGGCCCCCTAATCCATGAGTCCGGCACCCTAATCTACATGCGGGGCGCCAGACACATGGATTCCAATGGTGTGCTTTTTTTTTTTTTGAAGCATGTGATTAGAGCCTGAGGCTCTAATAGGCTTCAAAAAGGGTGAGCTCGGGGAGCAGTGCACTGCGCCCTGAGCCCACCCAGTTGAGTGACAATAGCAAAATAATATTTGCTATTGTCTTCCTAATTCTCCTGAGATCTGTCACCCAATTAGCTGAGAGGAGAAGCGATCGTATTGGCTGCCAAGGAGGGAGGAGACAGTGGAAGCCGCCGTGAAGGACCAAGAGGAGGAGATGCCACCCGGAGGAAGCGCTGCCCGTGACCTAGATGCGGTAAGTGCGGGGCTGGTAACCGACCGAACGAGGGGGGGGTTGGGGTGCCTGTGACCTGATCAACCGGGGGAGGATATGGTGCCAGGTAGATTGTTTGCCACCATTATACTACCAGCCGCCACTGGTAAAAAGAGCATTTGAGAGTTGTAGGTAGCAAGTGGGTGATTCAATTTTATAGTGTCCATCCAAGACTGAAATATTATTTGAGCACAGTTCACCTTTAAATTGCTAATCAAATCCTAATCCATTTTAATCAGGATGAAATTAACCTAATATAACAAAAAGACTAGTTAGTGGTTAGGATTTGGGTGCTATATTTGAGCACGTACAGACCTCTAGTAAAAATTTGGCACTTGGATTTGCACCTTCCCACTTTCTGTGCTTCATGATCAACCATGTGGTAGGCAGCCTTGAATCAAAAAGTCAAAAGAACTGATTATCCGGCCAGAAACACACCTCCTTCTTTAGGGTTTCCACTATGGATAGAGGAGAAATGGAGACATCTATGGACAACAATATTGTCAGTCCGAGGGAAGAGAATTGTTAAGCCAGCCATACAAGGTTTAAAATTCGGCTAGTTCAACAGGGACTGTCCGAATCTTGATCCATGTATGGGCATCCTGGTTGTACCCTAATAACTCTGAATGCCTCAAAATAGTGTTGGGAGTTGGCTAAAAACCCCATACAGCCTAAAGCTGCCTATCAATTTTGATGATGACTGTGCATACAGGACGGAGCTGTCGCTAGCTCAGTCTAGAGGTGGCCATACACGTAGCAAATTTGGTCTTGTTCCTGATGAAGCATTGTCTAGGCAGAAAATTGTTGACCGAACAGAGAAAAATAGGTATCCAAATATGTATTCTGGGTGTTCTGATAGTTGCCAACTGTGGAAAGATAGATTTGTCCAACCACTCAGTTTCGCAAGGATGGGCAAATTGAGAATTTTTACAGTATATAGCCAGCTTAACCAAAGATCTGGTTTACAAACATGAGAAAAGCTGTATGCTTGTGTCTTTGTATGACAGAGGAGGGTGCACTGCAAACACTTCGGGGGAGATTTGCTACAACTGGTGCACACAGAATCTGGTGCAGATGTGCATAGTAACCAATCATCCTTTAACTTCAGCTTGTTCAATTAAGCTTCGGCAATAAAACCTAGAAGCTGATTGGTTACTATGCACTGCTGCACCAGATTTTGTGTGCATCAGTTTTAGTAAATCTCCCCCTTGCTGTCTTAGAAAAATAACACTGAAAGGCCTGGTAAATCTATCCTAGCAGGACAAATTTACCCTAAGCCAACTTGTCCAGAGAGTCAGCTAAGGTCATAGAGTGGGCTATAAACAAAATGCTTTCATATACTACTATAAATAAGCACATCAAGTGAACTTTCTGTAATGTCTGTAGACAAATGAACAACTAGCCAGTAACTGGAAAGATTCTGGGCCAGGCCAGCGTCTATGCATAGCCCTTAGGCACCTTTCAGATGGAGTGGAATCCGCCTGCTTAACGGGGGATCTCTCCGCTGGTCCCAGCTGAGCAGGCGGATGACAGGTCCATGTCTGCTCCGCTATGCAGAGCAGACACAGACATAGCCGGCTGTTCTCTATGGGGCAGTCGGATGGAAACTTTTTGTTTGTCCGTTTCCATCCAACTATCATCCAATTCGATCCACTGGACAGATGGGAAATGGATCCCTATCCGTCTGTTTTTAGTGAACTGTATTAGATGCCGGCAGGTGATAGCGGACCAGTGGCATCGCTAAGGTGGAGTCGGGGGGGTGCGTCCCGCATCCGGGTGACACCCGCCAGAGGGGTGACACTCGTATGCAGGGGCACCGCCATCAGTGCTGGCAGGATGAGGGGGCTGAAATCCCCCAAGCAGGCAGTCACCTTGCACTGGCGGCGCCTGCACAGAGGAGCCGCCTCGGTGGCTCCCTCTCTCATCAGTGAGATCAGGCAACGGGGCGGGCGATATATGTAAATCCCTCCTTGCTTGCAGCCCAGTGGGAAGAACTGACAGTGGGCGTCTCCTACTAAAAGCAGCGCCGCGGTGCCTGTCTCTGTAAACAGAGGAAGGGAAGAGTGACTCCTCCCTTCCTGGACTAATGAGAGCCAATAAGAGAGCGGCTGCCTTTGCCATCCAATCCAAGAGAGTGGGCAGGTCTCCAAGGGGCTCGAGCGCTGAAGCATGAACAGGTGGATAAAGTTGTATAGGCAGCTGTGGAAGCATCCCTGCATTCTAGAAGCAAACTGAGGGTGGCAAGTCCTGGTAACAAGTTAGTGTATTTACAGAACTACAGTGTCAGCAAGGTACAGGCTGGTCTTATACCCTGTAAACCATATTGTACATTATATACAGACCAGTCTGTACCCTGGCATCGTGCTGTACATTATATACACTAGTCTGTATATAATGTACAATATGGTTTACAGGGTATATGACTGGTCTGTATATAATGTACAGCACAGTGTATTGGAGCCTGGTGACAGATTGGAGCTGAGCCCGGCCGTGTGTGAAGGTGGTGGGGCCACCAGAACTAATACCGGAGGAGGGACACCTGCGTGGAACTGGGGAAGTTAAGACTTCACATGATATGTGCTGGGGGGCACTTTTGGAGAAGAAAGGACCTATGATAGAAGTGGAGGTTGGATTTGAAATCCAACCTCCCACAAGAGCACAAGCCCTCTCACCTCCCAAAGCACCCCCCAGCACATATCTAACCCCCCCTGTACTGAGGGAGGGGGATCTTTATGGAGGGGGGGGTCTGTAAGGAGGGAGGGGGTCTGTACTTAGTGGAGGGGGATATAGACTGAGGGACGGGGGTCTGTACTTAGTGGAGGGGGGGGTTTGGACTGAGGAACGGGGGTCTGCACTTGGTGGAGGGGGGGTCTATACTTAGTGGAGAGGGGGTCTGTAAGGAGGGAGGGGGTCTATACTTAGTGGAGGGGGGGATCTGTAAGGAGGGAGGGGGTCTATACTTAGTGGAGGGGGGATCTATAAGGAGGGAGGGGGTCTATACTTAGTGGAGGGGGGATCTGGTCTGAGGGATGGGGGTCTGTACTTAGTGGAGAGGGGGGTCTGTACTGAGGGGGGGACTATAATTGGTGCAGGGGGGTTGACACCGTGTTTTTCTGCACCAGGTGACACCAACCCTAGTGACGCCACTGCAGCGGACACATGTCTGCTGACATCCGCCGCTCATTAGAGAACAGTGAGTGGTCTGACCGGATCTGCCTGAAAAATGGACAGACGGACCCGATCAGTCGGCTGGTGTGAAAGGAGACTATAGCTATCTGTGCAGTACAGAACATATACAGTAATGGGAATAATAATGCTAAGTAAATTGCATATACTGTAGTGTTTGCTCTCTTTGTGCAAATATTAGAACTGATCTTCTACTTTTTTCTTTTTAAACTAAGGGTTGCTAAAACTTGAGATTTCCCCTGTATGTGAAGGGATAAGTGGTTGTCTAACTCCTGAGATGCTTTTTGTGAAGCCCTTTTCAGAAGGCCGAACTCGTCTAATTAAAGAGATTCTTGAGTTTCCAGTGAGGGAAGTTTATGTTCCGCACACCACCTACAGGTATGAATAAGACTTACCAGAAGCATACATTTGCTATACGTTGTCTTTGATTGTATCTGGATGGGAAGTAGCAGAAGATATGTTAGTAATTAATTTCAGAATAATACAAAAAAAGTGCAAATACAAGTCTATATAAAGGAAAAAGAGAAAAAGTATATTTAAGAGAAAATAAAGTGTAAATATAAATAATAGACTTTGGGAGGAGTTGCATAATGGCCTGGAAGCACGGGGAAAACAAGGAACTGCAAGACAATATCAGATGCCTCCATCACAATAAGACTTTGTAGAAATAGATCAATTCACTTCTGTAAAATTATTTGTTATTCAGCACAGTTTCCATTATGTTTTGCCTAGTCCCCATACCATGCCTTATCCACTGCATTACAGTACATACAGTATATGTAAGATTATAAAAAAAAAAATTCATACACAGCTTGTAATGTACTGTACATTAGTACTTTATGTACCACAGTACATCATGTTACACTATACAGATTACTATATACATTATAAAATGCACTATATGCTGCAAAATAATGTGCAAATAAGTTATACAAGCAGAGCGCACAAGCAGATACAAGCAGTGTCCTTACGTTAAATGCAGGTCTGTGGACTTTGATTTTGGTCTTGATGACATCAGATGACATCTGACTGTTAGATCATAAGGGGAAAGGGGCTACAGTGACTGATCTTGCAGCATGGGAGCACCTGCAGGAGCAGATGATCAGGTAAGTAAAAGTGTTTTTTCCCGGCTCCCTTGAAATGAGCAGTTTTCCTTTTGCAGTGGCTCCACTGCAAGGGGATATTTTTATTTTACCTGGAGTTCAGCTTTAAATGATATCTAAAGGCAAACATTTTAGAGCCTCTATCAGAATTTTATTGCTGTTTGTGCCCTCCTTAGGGAGAGTCTGTCTAATTGTCCTGATAACCAATCATACCAGGAAAGAGTGGCCACCACAACACGAATGTAGGGGGAATCATCTAGGGACATTTGTTCCAGCGACAGCTGTCTAAGAGGGGATATCCCTTACATAAGAAAGATATCCTCTAATTTCCTGTTGCGTCTGCAAGACAGGAAGTGAAGGGGAATCTACCTAACATAGATGGCAAAGAAAAAAACTGACAGCAATTTTAAAACTCCCCTACTCCATCCAAAAAATAACTTTATATACAATATGCTTTAAAATAGAAGACATAAATACTTGTAAAAAGTATAAAATAAAACACATGACAATACACGCCTAAAAAAATGCACAGTCCTTTGCAAAAGTATTCACCCCCCTTGGCTTTTTACCTATTTTCTTACATTACAGCCTTTAGTTCAATGTTTTTTTTAATCTGAATTGTATGTGATGGATCAGAACACAACAGTCTAAGTTGATGAAGTAAAATTAGAAAAATATATACGTAAAACTATTTTTCAGAAATAAAAAACTGATAATTGGCATGTGCGTATGTATTCACCCCCTTTGTTATGAAGCCCATAAAAAGCTCTGGTGCAACCAATTACCTTCAGAAGTCACATAATTATTGAAATGATGTCCACCTGTGTGCAATCCAAGTGTCACATGATCTGTCATTAAATATACACACCTTTTTGAAAGGCCCCAGAGGCTGCAACACCTAAGCAAGAGGCACCACTAACCAAACACTGCCATGAAGACCAAGGAACTCTCCAAACAAGTAAGGGAGGGACAATGTTGTTGAGAAGTACAAGTCAGAGTTAGGTTATAAACAAATATTCAAATCTTTGATGATCCCTAGGAGCACCATCAAATCTATCATAACCAAATTGAAAGAACATGGCACAACAGCAAACCTGCCAAGTGACGGCCGCCCACCAAAACTCACAGACCGGGCAAGGAGGGCATTAATCAGAGAGGCAGCACAGAGACCTAAGGTAACCCTGGTGGAGCTACAGAGTTCCACAGCAGAGACTGGAGTATATGTACATAGGACGGCAATAAGCCGTATGCTCCATAGAGTTGGGCTTTATGGCAGAGTGGCCAGAAGAAAGCCAGCAAAAAACAAAATGGCACATTTTGAGTTTGCGAAAAGGCACGTGGGGGACTCCCAAAATGTATGGAGGAAGGTCGTCTGATCTGATAAGGCTAAAATTGAACTTTTTGGCCATCAAAGTATATGCTATGTCTGGCGCAGACCCAACACATCACATCACCCAAAGAACACCATCCCCACAGTGAAACATGGTGGTGGCAGCATCATGCTGTGGGGATGTTTTTCAGCAGTCGGGGCTGAAAAACTGGTCAGAGTTGAGGGAAAGATGGATGGTGCTAAATACAGGGATATTCTTGAGCAAAACCTATACCACTCTGTGTGTGATTTGAGGCTAGGACGGAGATTCACCTTCCAGAAGGACAATGACCCCAAACACACTGCTAAAGCAACACTTGAGTGGTTTAAGTAAATGTGTTGGAATGGCCTAGTCAAAGCCCAGACCACAATCCAATAGAAAATCTGTGGTCAGACTTAAAGATTGCTGCAAACCATCCAATTTGAAGGAGCTGGAGCAGTCTTGCAAGGAGAAATGGAAAAAATCCCAGTGGTAAGATGTGTCAAGCTCATAGAGACTTATCCAAAGTGATTTGGAGCTGTGATAGCCGCAAAAAGTGGCTCTACAAAGTATTGACTTTAGGGGGGTGAATAGTTATGCACATTGACTTTTTCTGTTATTTTGTCCTATTTGATATTTGCTTTACAATAAAAAAATCATCTTCAAAGTTGTGGGCATGTTCTGTAAATTAAATGATGCAAATCCTCAAACAATCCATGTTAATTCCAGGTTGTGAGGCAACAAAACACGAAAAATGCCAAGGGGGGGGGGAATACATTTGCAAGGCACTTTTCATAGTTTTACACTGATACAGAACTGTGTATTTAAGGTGGTGACCCAACAGCAGGGTAAACGGGCATTTACTACAATTCCATTAATCTTACTGATATAAGAACTGATATTGCCAGGGCTGCATTTAGACATCATGCATCTCTAGGCACACCTGAATGATGATGCCCTTTTTCACAAGCTTTGCCCCTTGTGTCATGCATTTAGTATATTAGAAACTAATGCTAGTATGTGCAACTAGAGGCTAAATGCTGCCTGCTTTATATTCACAGCTATTTTTAACTATACAGACCATCAGACTGGAGAAAGAAAGGATAGTTTTATGTGTCTTGAACTTTAGGGCCCTTTCACACTGGGGCGGTTTGCAGGCGCTATTGTGCTAATAATAGCGCCTGCAAACTGACCCGAAACAGCCGCTGCTGTTCCTCCAGTGTGAAAGCCCTCTGGGCTTTCACACTGGAGCGGTGCGCTAGCAGGACAGGAAAAAAAGTCCTGCTAGCAGCATCTTCGGAACGGTGAAGGAGCGGAGTGCATACCGCTCCTTCACCGCTCCTGCCCATTGAAATCAATGGGACAGCGCAGGTATACCGCTGGCAAAGCGCCTCTGCAGAGGCGCTTTGCGGTGGTTTTTAACCCTTTCTCGGCCGCTAGCAGGGGGTAAAACCGCCCCGCTAGCGGCCGAATACCAACGGTAAAGCGCCGCTTACAATAGCGGTGCTTTACCGCCGACGCTGCCCCCGCCCCAGTGTGAAAGGGCCCTTAGAGAATCTTCTAAATCCTCTTAGCCTCCCTTGCACACACTTCCTTTGTTGAGTCAGAGGTGGACAGGGGATTGTGGCATTTGACCAAAGTTATTATGGTAAGCACAGCCCTGGTTACTGTTCTAAACTCTCCACCAGATATCAACATTATTAAATCTTTGGGGTGTAATAAACCCCAAAATAAAAATACATCATATTGCAGCTTCCCAGTCCTTAGATGTGATAGCTGCATTTGTTTTATTTTTTGGGTTTTTTTTCTTCTTTTCACCTGTTGTTCTTGCCAGTAAGTTATTGTTTAATTTCCTTTTAAGTTGGTCATACATTAATCATTATTTTTCATTCAACAAGCAGGTTGAACAAAGTAAAAAAGGCCTGATTTCCCCATCCACACATTCAAGGTGGATGGATGAATCGCTCCTGTTGTGCTATTGTAGTCTGACAGTGGTTAGACTTCCCAGCCATCAGAATACACTAATCAGTAGGAAATCTCTCCAGCAGAGATAGAGACAGACAAAAGTTGTGTTGTTTTTTTTTTTTTTTGTAGAGAGTGGAGGAAAGTTAGAACCTCTGTAAGGTTTTTATTTCTGTCTGTGCTATCCTGTCCCAGTGACCCCTGTCCCCCTTGTTTGTTTTTCATGGAAGTGAGGAGAAACTGATCAAATTAAATTGCAGATAGCATTTTAAAATTGACAAATGGTTTAACCCTTCCCAAGCCTATCCAAAACTCGAGGCAACTTAGCTGGAGTTGGATTTTTAATGGTTTCCAAGCTGCCAAAAAAGAAGCCAATGACACTGTTAACATTTCTTAATATCTCAGGCAAATCAGCAGTGAAATGGGGCAGGGTAATAGACTACAGCACATCAGGAAGTGCAGACTGACCCCTCACGTACATTTCTGCCAAGGATTCTTATTTAATCAAAGCAGAATGGACAGCTATTGACTTTATAAAAGACACACTGAGGAAATGAAGCAGACAGAGTTGTACAATGTATATCTGTTTGGACACTGAATCACGCTCTCACCACAAGCTGGAACTTAGAACAAAGAACCTGTTAGGGTAAAATCGAAATGATACAGAGGAAGTGTTAGTATGCCAGAGGACACATTTAAATGTGTGTGCAAATGTAACTGAATGTTAAAAATGTCCAATAAATACTGGACAAATGTAAGGAGCTGGTTTGGTTGCTTTAGGTGACAGATTTTAAGATTATAGGAAATGCAGTAAAGTAACTTCTTGAAGTTTTGTTAATGTGTTATTCCTTTGTGATGTGCATATGCTGCTTTTATAGGTTAGGTACTGTACTGGCAGAGATCTGTACTACCTACTCCGGTATAGTGATTTTGTAGAAAAGCAGTGTTCTGGGGGGGCGTGGCCAGCGCGGCATGTGAACAGACGTCTAGTCACAGAGCTCCCGCAGTGATCCTGTATTAATCCGGTTCCCGGCAGTTTATATCTCCCGTTTTTTGCTGGATCGCCCAGCGAGAATCTCCTCCACACTCCGCTCCCACCCAGGTACGCTTGGAGGGCATGATGACCCAAGGACAGAGAGGAGAAGGCTCCAGGATGGATCCTCAAAATGGCGCCGCTCTGCCGTCCACACAGAAGGGTGACAAGCCAAAGGAGGGACAGCATAAGCAGCAGAAGGGCTCTAAGGATGGCTCCGCTGAACACCCTAAGGATATGAGGTACTATGCTCAAAAATTGACTGAGAAATCCGGCTTGCCTGCAGCCCAGCCGCTGAGTGAATGCCCTGCTTTTAATGACACTGAGGAGGAAGAGGGTGAAAGGGAACAGGGAGCAGGCGCCATGATGACTCAGGAAGAGGTCAGTGTTGCTGTAGTTGATGAGCCTGAAGAACCTGAGGAGGAGGAGGGGGGTGAACAGCCCACACTGGCTGACATCTTAAAAGCAGTTAATAAATGCACAGCCTCTGTGAACAATTTACAAGTACATTTTGGTGGATTGAAGGAAGAGGTCAGTCTCCTCAGACAAGATATTCAGAGAATCCGGGAACTTATCAAGTCAGGTGTCGGTGACGCAACGCGTCAGAAGGAGGAGCCTGTGACACAGCTAGTAACCACTGTGTGGGAGCACTGACGGCGAACGAAAAGCCCGTGATACAGAGCTATATGCAGCTGATCATTACTGCCCATACGCGATCTTCTCAAGCAGGGGATATGTGAGTACCGCTTATTATCCTTGTTATCACTACACATCTTGCTGAGATCATTGCACAATGGACTTGTCTCTCTTTATTTTATATGGCATATGAATGAGCGGAGAATAAGTGTAAACCTCACTGGGAACGGAGAGGAGAAAAGTGACAGTGAACTTGCTATTACTACCATCATTGAAGTCATAGTTTTTGGCATTCTGCTCACTATATCTGCTCGCATTTATTATTGACTTCTTTCATGTTCCAATGCACAGAACTTAATTTAATTACGTATTCATTATTATTAATTAATTACGACTTATTGAATAATTGTTGCTCTTTTTGTTTTCACGTATCAATATTTGACCTTTTTTTATTTTAATATTTTAAGGTTTTATTTATTAATTCATGATTATTGGTGCACAATAGATTTTAGTAGCACTGAATGCACTAAGGTTTTTTTATGAAATTTTAGGTTTTGTTCACTTGGATACACATTTGATGAATCACATAATTATTTATGAAGTTTTTGGGTTTTCGGATTATTGTGGTATCATATTTCACATTTTATGTTATTTAGTGTATGTTTACACAGTATACTTATATATTTATTTGTGAGGAATTTTTAGTCACACACAGAGTTAATACACTTAGATATGCACATGAGAGGTTAATATCAGCGCAATGATCCTGGCAATGTACTTACTAGTAAGTACCAGGAACTATGTCATTGCTGTTCGGAACCCCGCTGGGGGTCGGAGGGACCGGTTGTCCCATACAGTTTTTGTTATCTCTGTTGACACATCGGTGTCTTGGATTACAAGAAATAGTTGCCCTTCGGTGCGATGAGTTCATGCTGATGGATAACCCATGTCAGAAGAGGCACTTATGTTTGGTTCACGCACCGTTGTGCGTCCTAAGGTACTCCTTCATACAAGTTTGTTCCAGAGCGCTCGAGGTATATCACTATTCGGGTAGAACCGCAACTCCATTTTTCTTTTTTTTCTTTTGCTGGCTAATTCGTCAATTGTTGGCACTTTCAGGGTATGACATGAGAACCCCTTCTCCCCCCCTAGGTGGGAGTCAGAGGAGCAACACATGGTTTTTCCCTGCTAATTACTTACTAGTCACTCAAAAATGACGACAGTGACTGTTCTTTCATGGAACATTCGGGGCCTGCAAGATCCCCTAAAGCGGACTATGGTATCATCTTTGCTACGGAAACGTCTCCCGGCTATATGTGCCTTGCAAGAGACTCAGCTCACGACCAACTCTCTGTCATGCCTTAATTTTAGATGGGTGAACAAGGCATATCACTCCACTCATACCTCGTATTCTCGAGGCGTGAGTGTAATGATACACAGCTCCATAGATTATGAGGAGTTAGATTCTGAGATTGATGCAGAGGGAAGATTTGTCTTTCTATTTTGTAAATTGTTTACCTTTAAATACATACTAGCTTTTGTCTATGTGCCCCCTCCGTATAATAATCAGGTGTTTTGAGCCCTGGTGGCGTACCAAATGAAGTATCCGGAGATACCGCTGTACGCTTTCGGAGACTTCAACAACTATACGGATCTGTTGTTAGATAAGCATCCCCCTGTGGTGGGAGGGAAGGGGGTACACCGTACAGCTCTTAAGAAATTTATTGAGGAAGTAGGATGGAAAGACCCATGGAGAGCTAAAAATCCAGGGGGTAAAACAGTTTTCTTGTTTTTCTAAAAGCTACTCATCACTGTCAAGGATTGACTTATGTTTATGCTCCAATGCAGCTGAACAATACATCTCTGAGATGACCTATGCTCTCAGGAGTGTGTCGGATCACTCCCCATTGATTGTAACTTTGGAGGTGCGCCCTCCTTCTACGGTGGCAAAGGCCCCATGGAAAATAAATGCATTTTGGCTGAATCTCCTACCTTCCCATGAGCAAATAGAATCTCATATCACAGACTTTTGACGCATACATACAGCCGACGAATTGTTGGCCATGAACTGGGAAGCCTTTAAGGCTGTCCTGCGAGGCCTTTTCATAACTGAAATTCAAGCTATTAAAAGAAAGACACATGCTCAGAGGGAGGGAATAGAAAGTATGACGGAGGATCTTGAGAACAAATTTATTACAGATCCAACTCAAACTAACAAAGAGGCGTGGCTTTCGGCGCAAGATGCGCTGTATGAGATCATGGCATCTACAGCGGAGAGAAAGAGATTTTTTCATAAAGCAGCATTCTATGAAGAGGGTGAGCACACTGGACGCTGTTAGCAACTATTGCCCATTCCCATCAAACCTCCTCCTCTATTGGAGCCCTACGTACGCACCTTGGCAGGCTAACCAACTCTCCAGACCAAATTTTAGCAGAGTTGGTAAGATTTTATTCCTCCCTGTACGAATCTAAACAAACATACTCATTAGACTCTTTATCTGAGTATCTGGACAATATCCAGCTCCCCAGTTTGAAGACGGAATCTAAGGTAGAACTTGATGCCCCTTTAACTATTGAAGAGTTACAGATGGCGACCAGTTTGTTCCCCAATTCCAAAGCTCAGGGAGATGATGGACTCCCCATTGAGGTATATAAACAATATGGCGAGCATATACTTCTACACCTGCTGAAGGTATTCAATGCAGCGAGACAGAGTGGTAGCCTCCCTCAATCAATGACCAGAGCAAACACAAATAGGGGAGATAGAGCATTGCTGTCACTGGATGCCCACAAGGCGTTTGATAGCGTCGAGTGGGACTATCTATGGGCAGTAATGCAAAATTTGGCATTGGTGACGGATTCATTAAGTGGTGTAACTACTTTACTCGTCTCCAGTAGCAGCCATTAGGGAAGGAGGGAGGATTTCGTCACCCTTTAAACTACATAGCGGTATGAAGCAGGGCTGCCCCCTGTCTCCCCTCCTATTCGCTATGGCCATTGAGCCCCTAGCGGCTATGGTACGTACTAATCCCTCGATACAGGGTTTTAGATATGGGGACATTCAAGAGAAGGTCATCATGTATGTAGATGACACCATGCTGCTGCTTGGTGATACATCCACCTCACTGACGGAAGCAATGAGGGTCATTAGCCAGTTCGGGAAGTACTCAGGTCTAGTTATTAATTGGACCAAGTCCTCTCTGCTACTGCTAGACCGTGACCCGTCCCCATCCCAACGAAATATGCAGGATATCCCGGTCTCAACATCCCTTAAATATCTGGTTATACAGGTTACAGCCCGTACACTGGACTACGTCAATCTAAACCTAACCCCTTTGATCAGTCGCTGTCGCGTTCGTGTCGAAGTATGGAGTAAATTGAAACTATCCCAAGTAGGGAGAATAAACCTAATAAAGATGATCCTCATGCCACAATTACTTTATGTGCTTCACAACTCCCCAATAGTCATCACTTTGAAAAAGTTTCCAATCATTCCGTTCATTCATATGGCTATCAAAACCTCCTAGAATTAAACTTGAGCAGTTACAGCGCCCCAAAGATGATGGAGGCTTAGCGTTGCCTAACCCCTGGGTTTACTATCTAGCCTCCCAACTGCAACACATTGCAAGAGTCATAAGTCCTAGACAAGACTTGGAAATTAACCTGAGGGACTCCTCTGCTCAAATACTCCGGTTCACGTCCAAGAGAGAGGTAGCGGATGGTTTAGAGGCCCTACAATACACTAAATCCAATAAGCTCTTCCCAACTTATGCTCTTATGCAGAAGATTTGGAACAAGGTCAGGATGCTCCAGGGGGAGGAGGGCTTCACCAAATATAGCCCCATTTGGGAAAACAATCACTACTCAGAGATAGCTAAAATACCATATGGTCTAAAATGGAAACAATACGGAGTGTCACACATGATACATATATTCAGAGATGGCAAATTGAGATCCTTCTCGGAGCTCAGAGAGGCCTTTCTATTGCCGGGGTCTATGTTTTTTTATTATAGGCAACTTAAACATGCGATAGATGCCCAGAGGGGTGCTGACATTTGGAACTTGGAGCCCACTTCCATTTTTAATCACCTATTTGCAATAACTACTTATAAGCCCTCATGCACACAGGCTGTTAAAATAACGTTATGAAAACGCCAGTATCTTTGCAGTGATTTTTTTAAACTTTTTTCAGCTTTTTTCAGCGTTTTTGCAATAGCGGTTTTTAGCGTTTTTGAGCGTTTTTCCGCGTTAGCGTTTTTTAGCTTTTTTTTTTTTTTTTTTCAAATTTTTTATTTTTTTTTTCAATGTATCAAAAACGTTAAAAAACGTTGGTGAATGACGTTTTTGAGCGTTTTTGAGCGTTTTTCAGCGTTAGAGCGTTTTTACAGCTGAAAAACGTCTCTCAGAACCCACTGGTCCTGGGTTTTTTTTACAGCTTAAAAACGCCTATGCCACTTGCAGCTCAAAAACGCCTAGGTGGGCATGAAGCCATAGACTAACATAGACAGGCCTTTTTAAGCTGCAAAAAAAGCTCAAAAAAGCAGCTGTAAAAACGTCCGTGTGCATGAGGACTTAAGGGTCTATATCTGATTGCTATGCCATGCTTCTGAATCTCTTCCTAGGTGACGCGCCCCTGAAGGTTGTGTCTCATTGGGAACAGGATGTTGGTGCATTTGAAGAGGAACAATGGGAGGAAGCCTTGCAGGCAGTTCACATGTGTTCGCTGAGCGCTGCTCAAAAACTCTCCCAGCTTTATATACTTTCCAGAGTACACTACACGCCAGCTAGATTGGCCCGTATGGGAACGGGCACTGACCCCACCTGCATCGGATGCTCCAGAGATCATGGAGATCTCATCCATCTCTTATGGAGATGCCCAAAACTGCACCTCTATTGGAGTGGTGTCATTGACACTAGTAATAGAGTTTTCCAGATACTGATACCTTTAGACCCTAAACCATGTTTTCTGGGGATACTGGATGATCTTCTGAATGAGGATATCCTTAAGCAGGCTATTAGAAGAGCTTTGTTTCAGGCCCGTCTACTTATACTCAGGCACTGGAAATCCACAGACCCACCCACGGTGCAAGAATGGATCACACAAATTGGGGCCACACTCCGTATGGAAAAAATTATATATCAGCATAGGGGATCCTCTAAAAAAACACAAGAAATTATGGGCTCAATGGCTGGATTACCAGGCCTAGCGCCAGTGGATTTGGTGATTGACCGCTTATTCTAAAGTTTACTTTTATCAGTTTAACTTAAAAAGGATGTACGGAGAGTATTACATGAATGGTTATCAGGGTAGGGGTGAACAGGCGAAAAACCATGGTGGGAGTGCGGGTCTTCTAAAGTACTTTGTATCTGATAAGAGACTTCGGTGAAATGTGCTAACTGCCTCGTTTATGTTAGATATGACTTACATTCTGTAAATTATTGTTTATGCTCTGGAACTGTATGTAATAACTTACTTTCAATAAAACCTTTTGTTTGAGAAAAAAAAAAAGAAAAGTTTTATTGATAATTTTTTTTTTCACTAGTAATGGCGGCAATCAGCGATTTTTATCATGACTGCGACATTATGGCGGACACATCGGACAATTTTGACACATTTTTGGGACCATTGGCATTAATACAGCGATCAGTGTTATAAAATTGCATTGATTACTGTAAAAATGTCACTGGCAGTGTAGGGGTTAACCACTAGGTGGCGCTGTAGGGGTTAAGTGTGTCCTAACTGTGGGGGGGAGGGGCTGTGTGTGACACATCACTGATCACCGCTCCTGATTACAGGGAGCGTGATCAGTGTCAGTGTCATTAGGCAGAACGGGGAGATGCTTGTTCACATTAGAGACGATTGCGGGTATCCCCGTGAACATAGAGTCCGCGGGACCCACGATCATGGTTACGGAGCTCCCGGCGGGCGCCACCTCTTAAAGGGCAATGTACAGGTACGTTAATCTGCCTGTACGTGCCCTTCTGCCGCAGTATATCTGCGTGAGGCGGTCGGTAAGCGGTTAAAGCAGAACTCCACCCAAAAGGGGACATTCTCCTTTAAGTCCCCCCCCAGCCACATTTGGCAGGTCATTTTTTTTTGGGGGGGTACCTAATTTTTCCTCTCTCCCCCCATCCCCCCAGTTTCCTGGAACATGTCACAGGTCTCAGAAGACTGCGGGATCATACACAGAGGGCAGCCAGCTGTGAAGCCACAAGCAGCAACACCTGGCTGCCCACAGTTATGATGCCAATGCTGGAAAGCTGAAGGCTAATGAAGAAGCCTGGGTGAGGGCGGTGCTGGATTCCTAGACAGGTAAGTGTCCTTTTTTTTTTTTTCACCCAGAGTGAACCTTTGGGCTTCTTTGGGCTCATTCACACCAGGTGCATTGAGCTGCGTTGATCTTCATCGATTAACACAGGCGTAACGCAGTGCATTTGTGTGCATGTCAATGCAGTGTTGTGTGTCATAACGTGCTGGTACATAATTTACATTACAGTACATTATTTATGATTTTCTTTTAATGCAGAATGTATAAGACATACAACCCTCGGCACCACAGCATGCCAGATGACATCTGGCTACACAGAGCACAATAAGAAGAACAAAGTACAGAGCGTACACTTAAAGCGGAGCTCCACCCAAAAGGGGAGGTTTCACTTTAAGGCCTGCTACCCCACTCCTGTTTGTGAAATGGAGCTTTTGGAGGGGGGGGAGCGGTTACCCGTTTTTGACAGGTACCTGCTCCCACTTCTGCTCCAGCCACCTAGGAGATTGTAAGCGAAAGTTCTCTTTCCCCCTCCCTCCCAAAGTCTTCTGGGACACATGACAGGTCCCAGAAGACTGCAGGACCATTCACAAATCGCAGCACTGCTCGCGCATGCACAGTGGGCACCCGGCTGTGAGGCCGCAAGACGTCACACCCGGGTGCCCATACTAAAGATGCTGGCCCAAGCCAGAGAGGACACGGGGAGAAAACGGCTTGCGTGAGCACACCACTGGATCATGGGACAGGTGAGTGGCTGTTTATTAAAAGTCAGCAACTACAGTTTTTGTGAACAGGGCCTTACTGATAGCTCCACTTTGACTTCTACCCAGAGATTTTAATCTGACAAATTCACCACAATTTAAATTATTATGGTTTTATTTAACAAAATGTTATAAACAGTATTGCAGTACAGTAACTAAAATAAAACACCGGTTACGTTTAATTTGTTTAGCTACATTAAACTGTTAAACCGCTGGTTTCTATGGAATACCGTAATCATTCGTTTCCCCACAAGGCACTAAACTTAAGCTAATGCAAGGAGCAATGTTGATGGGCATAGTGCATTAACCCATAGAGACCAATCAGATATTAGCATTTATCAGCTTAGTGCAGTTGTAACAATAAAAGAATATTGCTGTTGTGCATTACTGCACTTTGATTTTAAATAAACATTATCGTTTTATCAGAACAAAATAAAGCGAGTAGCAAAGAAAATTCTATTTCTAACATTCATTTGTCATTAAATGTCGTAACTTGCAGCACCGTAGGATAATTACACTTCCGAAACTCTCACAATAAATTTAACCATAGAATAAATCTTTAAGACACGGAGGAGGAGATGGAATGTGTTCTCCAGCCAGAGGTCACAATAAATAAGTCCTGACTGGGGAACAATTAATCTTTCTAAACCAAAAGTAATTCTTTCTCTCTATTATTGTTTATTGTTATGCGCTGGTATGCTTTGTCTGCATGAAAGTAGTCTGTTTATTGGGAACTAGATGTATGGAGGAGCAAGATAAAAATGTGCACTCAGCTTTCTGAACTTCACCCTACTTGGCACATGGTCATAATCTACAACACAACTGGTTTTGGTGCTTACAGGGGATTTATGTTACAATTGTAGCAGAGCATTACATGCTCAGGATAAAGAATGAATTATACCAGGTTTCAAACTATATTCTATAGGCACAGCCTACACTTTCATTTTATAACATCAGCATTGCAATACCGATACAAATAATAGTTATATTTGACAATTCAATTTAATCTTACTTGAAAAATCTCCTTTTATGTGGTTAGTTCTGCCCATCTGCTGGTCATCTCTTTCCACAACTTCCTGGATTCCTTGCACATTTTGCAGCTTCTCCTCTTCTGTTTACTTAACTTTTTAAGGACTACATATCCCATGGTACCTTGCCTGCAAGCTGTGATTCCTGTACTCACTCTGCCTCCTGAAACTCTTCCTCCCAGCACCTCTGTAGTTCAGAAGGCAGACTCTGTGAAATGTGTGGCACAGCAGTGCCTACTCACAGAACATAGTGAATATCCCCAAACGTAAAAAGCTGTCACTAGACCTCACCAATCTTAACAGTGGCGTCCCGTAATGCAGGATGCAGGGGCACTGCTCCCTATCCATGCATCCAGCCCCCTAATCTACATGCGGGGCACCAGACGCATGGATTCCAATGGGTTTTTGGTTTTTTTTAAGTACGTGATTAGAGCCAGAGGCTCTAATAGGCTTTAAAAAAGGGTGGGGTGCAGAGCACTGCGCTCAGAGCCCACCCAGTTGTGTGACAATAGCAAATGAATATTCATTATTGTCACACTGATTCACCTCCCTCCCTAGGAATAGGAGGGAGGAGACGAGGAGGAGACGCAGGGAAAGCCCGACCAACCCACCAGCCACCACTGGAAGAGGGAGGACAGGAGACGGAAGGGGGAAGCCCTCCAACATGTCAGTCACGGGGTGTTGTGGGCATGGTGTGCGGTGAGAGCTGGAGTGAGTGGGGGAGGGGTGGGGTTCGTTGTCAGGTCTGTCTGCCACCCCCCTCCACTGATGGAGCACCAGCCGCCACTGCTCAATAACCTACGCACCATCTCCTTGCTCCCCTTTTTATTCAAACTCCTTAAAAGTCTGATCTACAACCGACTGAGTGACCCATCACCGACAATGACCTTCTTGATCCCCTTCAGTCTGGATTCCACCTTTAATGCTCCACAGAAACTGCTCTCCTAAAACTCAAAAACGATCTGCTAACAGCTAAATCCAATGGACACTATTCTGTACTCCTACTCCTGGACCTCTCTGCTGCATTTGACACAGTGGACCACCACCTCTTAGTCAAAAAACTCCTCCCCTTTGGTCTCCGTGACTGTTCTCATTCTACTTATCCAACTACACCTTTAGCGTTACATACAATTCTATGTCCTCCTCTCCCTTTCTCTGTCGGAGTCACCCAAGGTTTTGTTCTTGGACCTCTTTTATTCTTCATCTGCACCTCCTCCCTGGGTCAGGTATCGACACCCAAATCTCCCTTTACCCCTCAGCTCACCCCTTCAGTCTCCTCACATATCACTAATTTACTAACAGACATATCGATCTGGATGTCACGCCACTTCCTCAAACTCGATCTTTCCAAAACCAAGCTCATAATTTTTCCTCCCCACGTGCCTCTTCCCTTAATTTCTCTGTGAAGATCAATAGCACTACTATCAGTCCATCCCCACATGCCAAGGTTCTAGGTGTAATCCTGGACTTTGAACTATCCTTTCAGCCCCATGTCCAGCAACTACAGGAGTTTGGCAGGAGGTCTTTTATTTATTTTAAATGCCTTCAATTATCAACATATTCGACTGTCAATGCAAATTTGCCTTTAATTGTTACATTCAACATATCATGTTTACATCATTTCACCCTTTTTGAAGTACAGTGTTTTGAGACAAGTTCCTTATAATCTTTTTATACAGCATTGCTTAGATTACGGATGTGTCCAAAATGTGGTCATATTCTTTTTATTTAAAAAGCACTTATATTATGAATAATGTTTAAAGCTGAAGAAAAAAAATGTATGTATGTCCCACTTTGTGCGGTATGCTGGATCCTGGAGAAATCTTCACTGCAGAAATGCCTGTCCTCTTCCTGTCTCTGAACTTCCAGCACTGCAGATGTTCTACCAAGGACACCCCCCTCCTTCCACATAATGTGAGGAGTGGGGGAGAGTTTGATCAGTCACAGGACCCCCCCTTCCCCTAATTCACAAATTATGTTACAGGCAGTGTAATCAATGAAAAAACTTTTCTCAATGGAGGAGGATGAAAGAGAGGGTTTGTGCCTGTCAGACTGTCTGTACTGCTGTTCTGCCTAGAGAACTGAAGCTGTTAACCAGAAAGTCAGAGACAGGAAGAGGACAAGCATCCTTGCAGTAACGATTTCTTCCACTTGCCTGCGCAACCTGGGACATACTTCATTACAGGTAAGTGATGTGAGTAAAGCTGTAGGGTTTTAGTAAAGCTAAACTTCAGCTTTAAATGAAACATTCACACCGTTAAATTACACTGCATAGCAATACAAAGTACCAAACTTGAGCTTTTGTGTCATCACATAGCAAATCCCAGACAAATAAATTATATCTTGGTTGGTCTTCGTGGCTCCATCATACTATAACAGCATAGTGTTGTTTCTTTTGTGTCAGTGAAGAGATACATTTTCTTCAGGGTTGTGCTGTTTAAAGAAAATATGAGCATGATGTCAGTTTTTATCCATATACCTATAAAAACGGGTAGTATTATCCCTAAGCTGATTATGCATGGTCATATTTGTCTTCCAGTGCAAAAATTTAAATAATGCTTTTGATACCTTGGATAGTATATGGGTAATACATTTTTTATGAAGATCATTTTGGAGCAATGCAAATTAGAACATTTCCCAGCAAGTGAATCCTACTTTTGGCAGTGCAGAGGACATCTAGTATATTTAAAAATATCCGTGGTTCAAATTGCTTGAATCAAAAGGGAAAAAGGTGTCAGCAAAAAATGGTTGAAAGACAAACAAATCTAGAATGTTGCATTGTATCAAAGAGAATATATGTCAGTGTGTATAGCTGGCTCAGCTTTAACGGCACATCACACTTATACTTACATGAAATTACCGGTAATTTAAAAGATTATGGTCGTCTGTTTTAAGTCATGGACAGGTCATGTTTTGGAAATTGGAACAGAAAAATTGGTAAAGTCTTATGCATATTAAAGGAAATCCAAGTTTTTACTAATTCAAGGAAATGCTAGCTACATATATCTGTTGCATCATAACAAAGAACATTAAGGCATGCTAAAATAGCAGAGGCTGTTGGCTAATTTAGACATGGTGGCACAAAAGACCTCAGACCTCGTTCAGGGGCCATGTTTACCCACTCACTGCATAAGTGTTCCGTGCATCCCTCTAGGGATAGTCCCATTTAAGTCAATTGGGACGTAGCGGCTGCACAGACACAGTGGGGTTGATCTACTAAAACTGTACAGTGCAAAATCTGGTGCAGCTCTGCATAGAAACCAATGAGCTCCCAGTTTTTTTTTTTTTGTCAAAGCTTAATGGAACAAGCTGAAATTAAAAGCTGATTGGCTACCATGTACAGCTGCACCAGATTTTGCACTCTCCAGTTTTAGTAAATCAACCCCAGTCACTGCTCCTTCCTTCAAAAAAGTTACTTTCTGTTTATCGCCTTAAGACCCCTTTCACACGCCTAATGGAATCTGCTTGCTCAGTGGGGTATTGCTCCATTGATCCCTGCTGAGCAGGTGGATAACAGGTCCTGTCCACTCCGCTGTGCAGAGCAGACAAGGACACAGTCCCGCTCTGCTCTATGAGGAAATCGGTTGAAAAGGACCACCTGTCCATTTTCATCTGATCCTATCTGATACGATCCGTCAGATGAATGGAAAATAGGACCACCATCCATCTGGATTTTGCAGACAGACTCTGATTGGATAGCGGCAGATGTCAGCGGATATGTGCTCGCTGACATCTGACGATCCACAGGGGAGGCTGCAAGGTCCGATAAGGTCTGCCTGAAAAACTGACAAGGGGACCTGATCGAACAGCCCATGTGAAAGGGCCCTTAAAAGTACAGGAGACCCTATTATAACTATAACTAATATAACTCTGCACAGAAGGCATACAGTAGTCCTACATTTCCTGATTCAAGGCAATACAACAGGCTACGTCCCAACTGTGTCTGGTATGAATTGACCCATGTAGGAATGAATTACTTTAGGCATTTCTGGAATACAAAGAACAACATAAACAAGACAACACTAAGCTGACATAGTGCTAGCTTGGTGCAAAGAGTACTGCTTAAAAGTAAAAAAAATTGGAGGAATGGACTAGACCCAACCTGCTCTGCAGATAGCTCAGTAGAAGACCCTACCTCCATGCAACAATAGGGCTTCTTTGCACTGTTTAAAAACAGCTCTGGGGCATCCAGGTGGAGAAGGGTGTGTTGTCTGTTTTAGGATGTTCCAGAGGCATTAATTACCATCATGCAGCAGACTTGGGGGAATAGACGCCCCCATTTTATCACCGCAGGTCATAAAAGCTGGCCTAAGCTATTTACTTGAGTCCTTTTTGTTATTCTCTGTAACTAATTTGCTTAGTTGATCTAGCACTTACTAAGTTAATATACATAAGAGAATGATAGAAATTGTAGCGTATTACTGTAGCTGTTTTGTTCTACTATTACAATAGAAATGGGCAGCATGATAGATTAGTAGTTAGTATAGATAAGGTCTTAAATTTAATTACTATAAATTGATACCAAAGACACTTTCTATGGGTCTCCCCAGCCAGTAAGGTTTCCTTCAACAGTCCATAAACATGCTGACAGATTAACTTGTGTTTATATGATTGTTGTAAAGACATTTGATTGCAAACTTCTTTGGTTTCATTGGCTGATGTGAAAATTTCTATATAGAAGAAAAATTAGGACTTACTCTGGCAAATGTGTCCATCTTTACTATGCTCTCGAAGTCCTAGGTTACGTCTCCTTTTGGCCTTCAAGTTTTTTGAGCCGGTCTGCATAAGGTTAAAGACAGTATGTATCAAATAAACATTAGATTTTTTTTGCCTTTTAAGTTTCCCAGTGTATTAAAATTTGAAGGATTTAAAATTTTGCTTTATTAATGATTTTTAATAAATTACCATCGTAAATATTACAATTTTAATATAACCATCATAAAGTTGCCTTTACTCAGTAGAAGAGAGTACATAAATTACAATTAGAATTGTACACCTAGTTGTGTAGTGGGCTAGATTAATAAATGGATGGTGTGGGAGGGGTATTTACCTACACCAGTGGCGGCTGGTGCTCTAAATTTTTAGGAGGGGTGCAAACAGACTGAAAAATACTGAAAAAAAGAAATTGCAGCCACTTGTGCCCATCATATGCAGTCACTTGTTGCCCATCATATGCAGTCACTTGTGCCCCATCAAGTGCCTCCAATTTTGCCCCATCAAATGCCTCCACTTGTGCCCATCAAATGCCGCCACTGTGACCCCCTATCCACTGTCTCTACCTGGCACTTACCCCATTTTAGTGGCGGATCAGGCAGCGGGTGAGGCCGGCGAGCTGTAGGACGGCTCCTGTGTCCTCCATGCTTCCCCCTCCTCTGTTTTTCTGTTCTGCTAGGCATCCGATCGGAGCACCTGTGCCTTCAGCCAATCAGGTAATGGGTATTAGACCCGCGCTACCTGATTGGCAGAGAGGCGGTTCAGTGTAAGAAAAGCAAATATTATTTTGCTTTTTGAACACATCTGGGTGGACTCTGAGCGCAATGCTCTGCGCTCCAAGTCCACCTTTTTTGAAGCCTATTAGAACCTATGACTCTAATCAGGTGTTTAAAAAAAAACACCCCGCCGCTGGAATTCAGGAGCCCGGCTTCCAAAAAGGGGCCGGACGCCTGAATAGGGGGTGGTAGCGGTAGCGGTAGCATGAATCTATCCATTAGTCATAGAGGGGAGTGGCTGGAGAGTGGGGCCGGCACCCGTGCGCCCTTAATGGAGGGACCGCCCCGACCTACACTGTTTCAAACTCATATCCCAATAGTCTCAAGCTGCTATTGGTCAACAGACCTAATTTTTTGTAAATCATTGTTGTGCAGCTCTAAACTACACCTGATTCTGTATAAAGATGAGGTTTTGTCTCATCTACTCAATTGAGCTATAAATGTAGAGGGCCGCACTGCTCAATATATGTTCTATACTCTTATCATATACAGTGCAAATGTATAAACAACTCAATTATTTTACATAAATTTCCTCCATTTATAATACATCATATTAACTAATTATTAGATATATCCCTACGTAAGTGCCCGGTGATTCCAAAGCTCCACCTTTTAAGTTACACGATTAACGTATATATATAATGTCCACATATATAGTTGTGCTTCACATTCAAAAGTCCACTCTACACAGAATTGAAATTCCAAAATCTACAGTGTCCTTTATAACTCCAATGGAGTTCCAGATTTCACCATGCTACATGCTGGTGTAATATTCATGACCACCAATGCTCCACTAATGCACTTACCTGGTTTTGACCCATATATTAATACAGGTCAGCATAGGCTTGTTCCCTTTAAAGGCATACAGTACTTCCACTGCTCTCCTCCCGTTTCCTCCAGTAAGGGCACAATAGCTGCCGAGCAGGCTTGGATTCTATTCACCCTACTAAAACCCACAGACACCGCTCTACTCACCCTATACAATACACTGATGTCTTAAAGTATATTATGTATACTGTATAGCTATGTTTTACGCTGCCCTAAAACAAGAGGTTTTTTTTTAAATCTTTTTAATGTAACAATAACATTCACAGATAACCTTTCATAAAAAAACTCAGGTTATTATGTAAATATCTGCACCCCATACATTGTCAAATTGTCTCAAAGTCGTTCACTACTGTACAGCATTCCCTTACCATCTGGTAATGTTGTTAGGTTGAATTCCAGGAAATTTTCCCAGACAACCACCTAATGTATTCTGTATAAGAACAAGCTTCTATATATCTTTTAGAGGAATGTGTTTCCAGCTGTAGCCTTGTCAATCCTATGTTTACAGAGCACAATGGCACTATGGTAAGATGTGTGTAAAGCACTGCCAAATGTGACCATACAAGATCATCAATACACATTAAAAAAAAAACCCTGTTTCTTCCAAAACTAAACCCTGAAAAAAGATATGTTTTAGCCATAGCTCTGTTTCTCACTTACCTTTCTTTGTAATCTTTGTATCTTGGCTTCCTGAGAATTGATGTGGTCTTGATGGCTGTCTACTATCGTCTGGAGTGCATCAATTTGCATGTTTTGCTTTTCAATTGTTGACTGCAAGAGGCAAAGTGTGCTGTGAATATTTTATTTGTATCAATACTGGATAAATTGATTAATAACACAAACTGGTTTGTTTTGGGGGAGACTTTATAAAATACATTTAAATTAAAACTGTATGATTAAAGAGGAACTGCAGTCTGCTCACATAATTTGTAATAAAAAACATCTTTGCCATTCTGAAGCTTCCCTCCAACCACTTTGCATATTATTGTATATACACTGTGATTCTGTACTTGCCGAAAATGCTGCAGAAAGCTTCCTCCACTAAGTCTGGCTGCAGCCATTTTAACTGTGGGCAGCTTTAGCTGCTGCCTGTTCACTTCCTGGATTTACACACAGACACACCTCCAGCTCTGCAGCCCTCATTGGCCCTCTTATGACTCACCCCCCCCCCCCCCCTCCTGGCAAACTATGCAAAGTTAAAACAACAAGGGCAGAAGATTTAATAGATGGAAAGTTGAAAAAAATGACCCAAGTTATTGAATATTTATTTTCTATAGTCATTGGTTATGAGAGAATGTGCATATAAGAGCCATAAGAGAAATATGGTGGCAGCTATGCTGTCCTCCATCTTGAAATGCCAGTGTCTTGGCTGTGTGAGTTCTTTACCCAGAACAAGCAAATAGTGAAAGAAAGTCTGAAAAATGTTCAAAATTACTTAAAGCGGAGCTCCAGCCCCCCCCCCCCCCCTCCAGAAATTAAAAGTCAGCAGCTACAAATACTGTAGCTGCCGACTTTTAATATTAGGATACTTGCCTGTCCAGGGATCCCACGATGTCGGCACTCCAGCTGATTTTCTGATCAGCTCTCGAGTGCTGCTGCCCTCATTTGTGTTAAGGGAAACCAGCTGTGAAACCTATCGGCTTAACGATTGGTTCCCTACTGTGCATGTGTGAACCACGCTGCGCTTTCTAGTCATCTAGTCAGGGTTCAGGTTTCATTCTGTAGACCATTTTGGGAAAATAAAACAAGGAATCTGGCTGTTATAGGCTGTTATAAGCAGCAGCTTCAATTACATGTTGCCCCATTTTTCAGCCCAAGCAACTCCAACAAATGATTCATATGCTAAATAATTAGTTGAGTCTTAACAACTATTACCTATTATGCATACCGTCAGTCATCCCTGGTCTCAGAATCAGGAACCCCAGTTTACCATAGAGATAAAAAAAAAAGCTGATTGCTGTACCAAACCAAACTGTCTACTCAAGGTACTCTAGATCCTAGATCAGTCAGATATGAATAAATAATATTCAACAGAATGTTATATTTGTTTATTTCAGGTACATATATCGCGCCGACGATTTAGACAACACTTTACATATATATTGTACATTCTCATCAGTCCCTGCCCTCCAAGGAGCTTACAATCTAAAGTCCCTAACGCTCATTCATACATATACTAGGGCCAGTTTAGACAAAAGCCAATTAACCTCCCAGTATGTCTTTGGAGTGTGGGAGGAAACCAGAGTACCCAGAGGAAACCCATGAGGGCACAGGGCGAACATTCAAACTCCAGGCAGTTAAAACATATTTTTGAGGCCTTAAAATAATGGCAGGTTGTCAAATGGGGGCCCTGGCAAAAGGTATAGAGATATTGGAGCCCCAACATCAAGTAAGTTAAGCATCTCTGCTCTAAATAGCGATAATCATTACTGTCGAAAACACACAATCAACCACTATCTAATGGCTTCATTGTCCAGTTAAAGTTTTATTTAACTCAATCATGCTGTCATCTCTACCTGTGGACTGACCACCTCTGATGTGTTTTACTCATACACTTGCAACATTTAAGTCCATAATGGTGAAATGCGTCAGAAACTGGTGGTCCATGGGTGGGGACAGCTGATTTGAATACAGCTTTTACTGGACAGTGATGCCTTCAGAGTTTGGCTTATTGTTTGATTTGAAACATGGAGCGCAGACAGACACCTGAGTCAGCACTTTTTACAGAGCCCAGAGTAGAGTAAGCAGTGGAGTTTTAGAGCGGTGGCACTACATTCCCATTACCGCTTAAACAAGTTCTCTCCTAGACTTTCAGTTCCATAGAGAACAATATCACAATGGTGCATATTCCAAATCACAGTAATTAATTATGAAAAACAAGCAGTCATTTAAAGAACTGCATTCAAAGGTTTTTACATCCAAAAAGAACATTTGGATTTACACAAATAGTAAGCAGGTAAAAGAATGACAAAATGTAGGTGTTACATTTTTATTCATTAATTTAATCAGTACAGCTTGAAAATAAAACATATATATGGACACTTTTTTCTCAGCCAACACAGTACAAAATCCCTACATACATGTTACTAAAAATTATTATATAAAATATTGTTTCTGTCCAAAAATATTGAATAATTTAATTAATAAAAGATGATTTACTATTCGCATTAGTCAATATTAATAACTACATCCGTATAGATCCCTTTGTCTTGTATATAAAACAATGGCTAATGAATTAAAGTGAGCCCAAATTCTTACCAGAATATGTGATGTGTTGAAAAAGTATTCTCTCCCCTCTCTTGTATCCAGGGCTGTCTGTACCTTCTTTTCTAGAGGCTTGATTATGTTATCAAGAGATGTTCCTTCTTTCTGCAGTTTAACAAGTTCTTCAGAAATTTCAGCAAGAACCTCATACATTTTTTCATTATCTTCAAAGCTTCTTGTTTTGGTGTCAAGTTCTTCTCCAAGTTTACTGGCTTGTTTGATTTGCTCGGATAGTTTTGCCAGGGATGAATTAAACTGCCGTAGTTGCTGGAAAATACTGCTGATCTGTGTTTTGGTATAATTTACTTCTCTTCTTAATCCTGTTCCAATCTGGAGAAGACTTTCTGAGAGTAGGTTGACTTCTTCCCTAGGGTAGGAGTTCAGGTCTGGACTTTGCAATGCCCATGGTTTCTGGGCAGGTAAACATATAAGGAAGATTAAATGCAGCAGAGAAAGGGTTCCAGTGGCTGGCATTGTAGTACTTTGATTGAAAGTAGATTGTAAAAGAAAGTTATCAGTGTGGTCCTTCTACTTTTGAGGCAGGAGAACTGTATGAGCCAGGACAGCAAGTCAGGCTGAATCAGTGTTCTCTAAATTCCTCAGATTAACTCTTTGCTGTATGAGGACAGCTGTCATTTCTAAGGTTGGGAATATTCTGTCACTGCAAGGTGTGGACACATTAATAAGACATAAAATATCATGATGTATTTTATGTACTGTATAATAAACCATGCATATAATATTATCCTTTTTATGCTGAATTTGGTGCGTTTAAAGTTTCTAGTAATGGAAGTCTTTATTTTTTTCAAAAAAAGTATAAATACTTCTGTTTAGTACATATATAAGTTTACACATTATATAAAGAAGAAGATTGTATTGCAGACTTTATTGGAGGTTACATAACCGATTGCCAGACTAGCAAGCCAGGTTAATGAGGTTTCTCCTTTTTTGTTTCAACTTTTATCATATTGAATGTATGAAGCAAATGCAGATTTGTTGGTTTGAAATTAGTACATCAACCTATAAAAGGAACCTCTGAGCATGTATGTAAATAAGGAAACGGTCGCTGCTGACCTGTTTAAAATGTGAAATTAGGAATGTCCTGATTTTTTTTTTTTTCTTTAAACACTGTCTTAGAAAATATGTAGGACAGTGCTTCAGATGTCTCTGACTACATGCTTTATCCAGGCCAGTGACTAACTAGCTAATGAAGCCTGGACCTCCCTTTTTCTCCCATTATAAAGGTACTGTAATTTCAGCATTATATTGACAGGTCATATACAATTTTCATCCAAATTTTCATTTCTGCGCTATGCGTGTATGTATGTTTATATATATATATATATATATATATATATATATATATATATAATATATATAAATGTTTCACTTTTTCCATAAAACAATTGGAGCACTGTCCACTTCACTTCCAGATAAATATTATTATAGATAGTAGAAGTAGCCTCTTCCTGCATTAAGAAAGGAAGAACTGTTTCACTTTGCTACTGATTTCTATCATTTTGGCATATTATGGTTTCCATTTAAATTATCTATCTATCTATCTATCTATCTATCTATCTATCTATCTATCTATCTATCTATCTATCTATCTATCTATCTATCTATCTATCTATCTATCTATTTCTCTATTTCTCTATCTGTCTATCTATTGATATAAATGTATCTCTATCTATCTATCTATCTATCTATCTATCTATCTATCTATCTATCTATCTATCTATCTATCTATCTATCTATCTATCTATCTATCTATCTCTATCATCATACTATAGCCATTTCTCCATTATTCTTCATATATGCCTATATGGCCAGTCTTTGTGTCATTTATTACTGTGGGAAGTGAGAAGTTAATCCAAATTCATAAATTCAACACCCCCTCGAAATTAAGTATTCAAGTTAACAGGATAAATTTAACAATGATCACATCAGATACAGTACTTCCCCCACCCACACAATGTGCCTGCCTCCTTTATTCTACAAGCACAGCCAGCTTGTACTGGAAATGATACACTGTACAGTTTATTCACTGTACTGATGGATTACGCCAGCTTGTACAAAGACGTTTTCTTTAGTACCCTATATACTTTGTATGTGATGGGGCATAAAAAAATACTAGTCTTTATAGGATTATTTGTATCATTATTTGATCATTTGGTATTTTTTACATAAATTTTGATAAGTTACACTTGGGCTTGGGTAGGCATTAAAAGAAAACCATGTTTATATAAAGTCCACCTTTTGACACCTAGACCCAGGCAAAGTTTTCAAAGCTTAAAGTGGAAGTCCAGCCTAAAACTAAAATTTCTAAATCCTACTTGCAGGCACAATCTAAGACCGACCTATTTAACCCTGTAAAGCAAAACTCACTATACATGCCTTTTCTGAAGCCGTTCCAGTCCGGTTTCCAGCAGCAGAAGCTTTGTGCAGGACTCAGCCGACAACGGCTGTTAAATGCCTGGAAAGTGATGTCACCCATAGACTTACTATGGGGCTTCCGCTGTCGCTGCCTCTTCTGCACCCGCCTACAAAGAGAAGCCGCCGCTGACAGCTCAGCGCAGCATCAGATCGGCTTAAAAAATTGTATGTATAGCGAGTTTTGCTTTACAGGGCAAGATAGGTTAGTCTTAGATTGTGGCTGCAAGTAGAGTTAGAGATTTTAGTTCTAGACTGGACTTCTACTTTACATTATTTTGCATCTTAAACTGTATCTTGCATTTGTTGTCTCTTAAAACAGGTGTATGGCTACCAGATACATAAAATGCTTGCCGGATCTGAGGCCAGCACCTCTGTTGTGCATAGTTTAGTTCAAAGATTGTACTAAAGACTTTTCCTACCAAGAACATTCTCAAAATCCCCTAAAGAGGACTAACCTGGTAACCATATTTGTATCAAAATTTGTTTCTGATTGCTTCAAATATTCTTTCTGCTCATGTATTGCACATATTGCATCTGTCTATAACGTCTCTTAAAATAGGAGCAGATCAACCTATAGGCATTTAGAGTCATGTGAAACAGTAATTACACCTTATGGAAATTGTTGGGTTTTTCAATATATTTGAACATAGAAACATTAAAAGAGAAGTTTGGGAATATGAAAAACAAAAAATCATACTCCCCTAGATGACTGCAGTACCGAGCCCAGCTGCAGGTGTCCCCCACCACTCCCCCCCACTACCTCTAAGACCAAGAACCGAATGATCAAACACTGCTGATTGCTCGGCTCTCGGTCTCTAGCTTGCAGAGAGCTGGCGACTGTCAGTCACTGGCTCCCTGCTCTGCGCTCACTGGAGTTCTGGGTTGTGGAGGGGGCAGGTGCAGCTGGCTCAGGCTCTCAGTGGCTCGCGAATCCTGACTATATGGTCGAGATCTTTTCAGAGCCTGGACCGCCTAAGTGATGTCAGCTGACAGCTTTAGCCAACTGTCAGCTGAAAACAGGTCACAGGAGTGCAGAACGAACTTCCTTCCTTTGACCCACAAAAAAATGTCGTACTGCACTGACCTGTCCTATCAGGATCCAGGACCCCTGACCCTCTGTCTGGACAGTGCTGATTGGCCCTGTGCTTATCACATGCACTCTCATAAGAAAAAAAAACCTCTCTAGCAATACACACCAAACTGAGCATGTGCAGTTTGACTCTAAAGGCTGTCTTATCCGGACATGTTTTGGAGTCATTGGAGGAAGAGAAGGATCTCTGCATATAAGATCAAACCGCCTTTTTACACATTGTAGAGGATTAACCCTTTGGGTTCCACAGTGAGTATAACAAGCGTGCTTTGCTGCATATACAGACTGATTTTCCTGTTGTGGGTTTAGTAACACTCTAAGCATTTTGCCTAACTGTCCACCAATGTCTGACATTAAAAATTTTTTTTTTGGAAAAAGATTTTTATTTACCAATCAGCAGAGGTTACAAACAGTATCTTCTCCAGCACAAAAAAAAATCCTTAAAAATGCAGAGACAATCACAAAGGCAATAGGATTCGCCTGTCAAGAACAAATTACCATATATGCCAGAAACAACATTTTAAAGGCAATATACCTCAGAGGCCGGTAAGTACTTTTTCTCCCCCCTTTTTTTTTTTGCCCCCAGGGTACAGATTAAAACCCCATTATCAGAGATTCCGAACAGAAAATTAAAGTGATTGTAAAGGATCGTTTTATTTTTAAAATAACAAACATATCATACTTACCTCCATTGTGCAGCTCGTTTTGCACAGAGTGGCCCTGAACATCCTCTTCTGGGGTCCCCCGGTAGCTCTCGCGACTCCTCCCCACGTCAGATAACCCCCTAGGAGAAGCTCTCTCCTGAGGGGGTTACCTTGCGGGCTTGCTCCCGAGTCCAGCATTTGTGTCCACAGTTACGAATGCCAGACTCGGCCCCGCCCCCCGGCATCCGCGTCATTGGATTTGATTGACAGCAGCGGGAGCCAATGGCTGCGCTGCTATCAATCTATCCAATCAAAAATCGGGACCACGTGGAGAGCGTCCCCACCGAAGAGATGAAGGGGCTCAGGTAAGTAAAACGGGGGGCCAGGTGTTTTTCACCTTGATGCATAGGATGCATAACATAACATAAGGGTTTACAACCCCTTTAACATTAAAACAACAAAAACCAAAACAAAAAAAATACCCTCACCCCAGGCTCAGTAATGTGTGTGAAAGTACTCCTCCATTCAAGAAAGTTGCATCCTTCCACGCCCCATCCACTAGTCTTTCAGATATCGCTTTCCCCTTCTAATGTATCGGTAGAATCAACCCAATGGAACCAAACCTTACCAAACTTTTTGGGACCTCCCCGTGCCTCATATGTCATTCGGTAGAGCGGGATATCTGTATTAACCACATGCTTAATGTGAGGTTTTCAGTAACATTGAAAAATTTTAACCAAACCTTCAAGATTACTTTATTTGCAAGATACTTGCTGTTTTCTTTGCATGAGCAGTGCATCTCAAATCCCCTCCACAACATTTTAATTGTATTCAAATCAGGGCTTTGACTAGGCCAGTCTATAACCCTCTATTTCTTCTTCCTAAACCATTGCCAGTTCGACTTCAGCTTTTGAACAGATGGCCTCATTTTCTCATGAAGTCCACTTTGATTATAGATTACAGTTGACTTAATTTTTGCAATTTGTTCAGGCCCTGAAGCAACAATGCAACCCCAGACCCCACATTTCCACCATCATGCTTCACATTTGTTATGATGCTCTTTTTCTAAAATGCTATCTTAATTTTGCAGCACTAGGTCCATTGTTACCATGAACATCTCTAGATCTGGATCATCAGTCCACAGCACATTATTCCAGAAGCCCTGGTCTCATATTCAATGGCAAACTGTAGCCTTGCTAATGTTTCTTTTGGAAGAAATGATTTGTGGTGATTAGATATTAGGAGGCATAGGTGATGGATGTAGTCATGGGGTTAGGGGGGAGGGAAAAGGGAGAAAAAGGGAAAAGAGGACAGAGTGAAATTTTTCTTTTGGACAGCAATTGATTTTTTCCTGACACACCCCTCATGCAAAATTGGTTCAGGTCTTTGTGACTGCAGATACATGAACCTGCAGGTCCCACAGTGATATTTTTCCATTCTTGAAAGCTTCATTTTGAATAAAATGGTCAGTTTTTGGACTGAATTCTCTGGGCGGGTTTAGAAGTCATTTGAAATCTACGCCACTTGTAGATTACTTAGCTCACAATGGAATGGTTGATTTCAAATTATTCACTGATCTTTTAAAATTTCTTGCCAGACTCAAAGATGTCTATAGCCATCATTCTGAGGACCTTAGAGAGCTCCTCTGATTTTGGCATGATCACACCCCACATGTCAACAGCAAAGACAGCACAAGACCCTAGATATCTGAGGTTTAAATAAGACAGGTTCCGCCTGCATACTCCCTAAGGAGGTTCAAATCATTGGAACCTAATCTAGACCCCCTGATTCTTAATTCATGATTTTGCAAAAGGTAGTAAATTTAGGGATGTACTTACTTTTTCCTTGTGACGAATATACTTTTTTGTTAATTTAGAGCAGCGGTCTCCAAACTGTGGCCCAAGAGCCCGATGCAGCCCTTTGCTTACTTTTATCCGGCCCTTGGGGCACTATTCCATCCACTAACGCTAAAAATGGGGCATAATTCCTGTTGCTGACACCAACAATGGGGCACTATTCTTCCCACTGACACCATCGCAAAAGGGCACTATTCCTCCCACTGAGGCCAACAATAGGGCACTATTCCTTTCATTGATACCAATAAAAGGGCACTAGTCCTTCCATTAAAACCAACGATGGGATACTATTCCTTACATTGATACCAATGACAGGGCACTATTTCTTCTGTTGATACCAATGATGGGGCATTATATTCCTTCCATTGATACCAAAGATGGGGCACTGTTTCTCCCACTGACACCAACAATGGGCCACTATTCTTCCCACTGACATCAACGATAGGCCACTATTCCTCCCACTGACACCAAAGATGGGGCATTGTTTACTCCCACTGGACGCCAGGACATTTTCTCCTCCCACTGGCTCTAGTCTGACCCACGTAAAGTCTGAAGGACAGTAAACTGGCCCTTTCTTCAGAAAGTTTGGAGACCCCTGATTTAGAGGCTGAATACACCATGTAATTTTTTTCAAATATGATGAAGAAGTCAACAATGTCCATGGGGTGTGCTTACTTTTTCACATAACTATAGCTTTTGCCAGACTTGTGACAGTCGTACAGAGTATTTTCCAAATATCCAGGCAGTATTCGCCATAATGATATTGTTGTGCCGTGGCAGCACACAAAACATGCATTGTGCACATTGGTGAGCTATAGTGCTATTCCTTCTTAATGGCACCCCAATGCACCTTACCAATGTATCTGTGTTGCAGCCCACCACAACAACCAGTAACACACATTGCATTGTGGTGTACTACATTAGAAAAAAAAATAGTGCATTCACCTTTTTTTGTGCAGTAGGCAGACCATTCAAATGACTCGGCTGCCTGAACAGAACACATGTTACAGGTGACAAAATGTGCAATAATGCGCTGTTATGCCCCGTACACACGGTCGGATTTTCCGACGGAAAATGTTCGATGGGAGCTTGTTGTCGGAAATTCCGACCATGTGTAGGCTCCATCGGACATTTTCCATCGGAATTTCCGTCACACAAAATTTGAGATCTGGATCTCAAATTTTCCGACAACAAAATCCGTTGACGTAAATTCCGATCGTGTGTATACAATTCCGACGCACAAAGTTCCATGCATGCTCGGAATCAAGCAGAAGAGCCGCACTGGCTATTGAACTTCCTTTTTCTCAGCTCGTCGTACGCCAACATCCATCGGAAAAAACCCATGGATTTTGTTGTCGGAATGTCCGATCGTGTGTACGGGGCATAACAGTGTATATTCAGCCTAAAGCTTACTAATTGTGATAACTTTTCCATTATTTTTTCCCTATTCCGGACTCTTGAAACTTGTGGCTAAATTGAGCAAGAGAATGAGGTGCAGGGAATGTATAGAGTAATTTCTCTTTTTTCTTGTTTCATACTGTACTAAGCTAAAATATTGCCCTGCGTATAGAGCAGGCTGCCTAGCCTAGCTTAGTTTTTACTATAATATTCACACACAAAAGGTAGAGCTTGTGTAAAAGACAGTCCCCATTCAGGTGTGCTTAGAGTAGTAAAATGTCTAAATATAACCCAGAGAATACCATACATTGCATTTTAATATTTTCCCCTAACAATTATATGTTGGCAAGATACAGATAAGACAGTACCAGATAATACTGCAAAATACATTTCTCATAATGACTAGATAGAAAGCAAGGCACAAAAGAATGGCGGAAATCCTGACAGTTGTGTCATTGAACTGTCGGGAATAGAACAAGGCACCACGCTGTAGGATAGATTATTTGAAATGTCCAACAATGAAGTGTCTGTACAGATCCACAATACAGGCAAGAGAAAGATAATCTAACTTGGTAACCATTGATAGTCATATTTAGGAATAGTGTAACCAACGTCCGCCATGATCCAACGGCATCCCACCCCTCTCCAGCCTCTCACCTCCAAACAGCTTGGAGTATCCATGTCAAATGCACTTTATGATGGTTTATAGGCCCTACAACCAGAAGGCAAAACTTGAGTTTGGTGTGGAAGACAGAAAAGGTTTTATTTCTTAAGTGTTTATGCTTTAAATGGTTCTGTAAGGTTGCTAGAACATTTTGGCAGGGAGCACTCGATTTTCCATGTTTTGAGCCATTGATTCTGAGCTGAATCATTAAACTTTATGCAGAGCTGAGCTCTTCAAAGGTGACTTACTGGAGTGGGATGGAGCGTAGCCAGAACACAGCAGATGTTATACTCCTAGAAAGGACTGCTTATTGGGAAGCAGTAGTCTGCTTACAATGTTATTACATATAATGAATAAGTTCATATTAACACCTTTTTCATTAATATTCTGCTTCCCTATATTTATGTACATGGAAGCGGCAAAATGTGTTCCTTTTACTGTATTTAAAGAGTTGTCCTCCAGCTTAGTAGTACAGCACAATGGCTAAGATTTTTTTCTCCTTTCTCTCAGTGTAAATCTATGGGTAAAACGTGACTAGTTGGAAATTCCCAACTAGTCATGTTTGCATTCCCTTAAATAAGGAAGACCACTAAGGAGATAATTTACAAATCTGTGTATGAAATGCAATAGTCAATATATAGAACCACAAGCAAGTACTTTATGAAAGACACATGTCAAAAATCAGGTTAATGTTACTATAGTAAAGCCTTGTACACACCAGTAGTTATTTTTCGTTCAACCCAGTAGGGCTGAACGAAAAAGAAAAAAAAAGCATGCCCCTTCCACAGAAGTGGGTCGAACGGCTGTCTTCTGTAGGACTGACTCCAGTACACACGGGCCTGATATTTTTATTAAACCGGCTGATGCTGCCCAACATTCAGCCCTGTGTGTACTAGGTTTAAAGCAAAATGTGTATTTATGTTTCCCTTGACAAATTTTATTTTTGTTATGGAGTAAGATTATCTTTTCCTTCCATGTACTGTATACTATTCACATGGTCCAACACTAAATCTTGGACCTCTTGCAAGAGTCAGTTAAATTCTGTAGCCAGATAAAATTACAAAATGCCTGGGTTTTGATTGGGGGCAATTTAAAAATAATAACAGACTTGATGGCAGGATTACCAGGTAAAAATAAAGGAAAGCCTAAAAAAGAAAATGAATGCAGCCATCAAATCTAAGAATCTTTAAGCTCCATGAAAATAAATATTTGCTTTTGGGTTTAAAGGATAAGTTCACCTTTTGTAACATGTTATATGTTACACCAATATTCAGGGTGTAACATGTTACAAATCCACTGGCCCCGCACCTCCCCGGCTCCCTGATGTGACAGGCGGCCCGGCGATCTTCTTCCTTGGCTCTCTGTCACATTCTGTAAAGAATTTGGCTGTGCCCGCCCGGCCACATCACTCATTTCCAGAGTTCTGAGATTAGAAAACGACAAGATCCGGCAGCCTTTGCGGCTGTCAGCTTGTAGTTCTCAATGAACTACCACAGCGATGTGGTAGTTCATTGATGCTTCCTGCTAGTGTGTAACTGCTTGGCCATACGATGTACCGGCAGACAGCTTACACACAGATTCTGCAAGAGCCCTGCATAGCATCCACGATCTGCTGATCATGGGTGCAATGCTTTCTAGGTAATAATAAATGCACATTTTTTTTTTTTTTTACCTGCAAAAATTATTATTTTTTTTTAAAAGGTGAACTTATCCTTTAATACCGCCTTAATATTGAGGGTGCTCAGCACAATGGAATAACCAGGGAGTTTGATACTATGAAACCATATAGCATAAAGACATTTGTAAACTGGGATTTCTTATTTTTGTTCTGTATGTTTTTGTGTGTTCTAGTGTTACTTTAGTTTGTAAAGTGCTGAAAAATTCCTAATCATTTTGCAGGCTATGGAACATTTACATCAGTGCCAGCCCCTAAGAGAGCTTATGATCTAATGACCTTATAGCACAGTCATACGACCAAAATAATTATATAATTTATTAAGGCATCACCTATTCTTTTGCCAAACTTGCCACATGATGTGGTCATCCTGATGCTCCAGGAACTAGTTATGGCAGTATTTATAGCCTTCCAAAAATTCCTTGTATTATCAGGATGATAAGATTATTTATTATCCACTAGTAGATCATGAATGGTGGCACATGTATGCCAGTCAGTTGAGATGTTGGATAGTTCAAGCAAAAAGAACCCTTAAGATGATGAAATGATGGCATTGTGCTTCACACACTAATATCTTTGTGCAGGAGAGAAAGTCTGACTGCTGAGATGCTGGGGCAATGATTACGAGGGATTACCAGAGTTCTAGCATGCCTTGAACTTTGCCTTCCTTGGCAGGCAAGTAAGCCTTCACTCCAGGGCTAAAAATGCTATCCAGCAAAAAAGCTATGTTTCCAATCCTGATAAAGTCTATGAAAACAAAACATGCTGCGCACTCACAATATTACATCACCTCCCTCTTCATATAACAAGAACATGCAGATACACAATTTAAAATCTAGTAGTGCTAGTGTGTGTTCAAATATGTATCTGCCAAAAGCAAGCGGTGAAGTTATTACATACATTCATCTCAGTCAAAGCTGTAAAAACATTCATTTATAAAGCATTCATTAATGTAAACCTATTATTGGATCAACATAAGTGGGAACAAAGTCTATATACACATTTATACCACTCATTACATACCTTGTTGGAATTCTCCAAACAATATATTTGATATAAAATATAGAGTTGGCTTTTGGATATACATAGATATATTACATAGTTAGTCAGGTTGAAAAAATTACACTAGCCCTCTATTTCAACCAATAGAAAAAACTCATAGAAAACTGCCATATACACAATGCCATACCCACAGTTGATCCAGAGGAAGGCAAAAAAAAAAAACAATAAGGTATGGTCCAGTTCAATCCAGTGGCAGAAAAAAATGCCTTCCTGATCCTCCAAAAGGCAATTGGATATTCCCTGGATCATCTACCCCTGGTGTTATTACCTCCAAAATGTTAGTATCCAGTTCTATTGTATGCATTTTGGAATGCATCCAGCTCTTTTTTAAAACAATCTACTGAGCTGTCCAGAACTAGTTGTTGAGGGAGTCTGTTCCACATTTTCCATATGTGGAGGTTAAAACTCTTTTCATCTAGATGTAAAGAGTGCCCCCCTGTCCTCTGTAATGACCTGAACCTGAATAACTCAACACCAAGTTCACTAGATAGACTCATTTTGTATTTATACTTGTTGATTATATCCCCCGCTTAATCACCTTTTCTTAAGAGAGAAAAAATTCAGTTCCTGTAATCTTTCTTCGTCGCCGAACCCCTCTGTGTCTTTTATCCATTTGGTTGCCTCTTTCATTACTTTCTCTCATTTTCTGATATCGTTTTTGTGAACTGGTGCCCATAACTGAACTGCATATTTCAGATGAGGTCTTACTAATGATTTGTACTGGGGCAAACTGATGTCTCTCTCTCAGGGTTCTATACCTCTTTTAATACAAGAAACTATTTTGCTAGTTTTAGAAACTGCAGCTTGGCATCGCATGCTATTATTAAATCTATGATTTACCAGAACACCTAGATCCTTCTCCATCATTGATTCCCCTAGCTGTTCTCCTCTTAAAATGTATGATACGTGTTTTTAGCCTCCAAGTGCATAACTTTATATTTATTAACATTAAATCTCATTTGCCACATAGTTGCCCAGGTAAACAGTGCATTGAGGTCAGCTTGTATATTGAAGATATCTTGTAAGGACGTTATTCCACTGTATAGCTTGGTGTCATCTGCAAACACTTAAATTGTACTTTTAATCCCAGACCTTATATCATTTTAAATATGTTTAAAAAGTAAGGGTCCCAACACTGAACATTGGGGTACATCACTAATAACCTTAGACCATTCAGAGTATGAATAATTATCACTAATCTCTATTCTCTGAATACAGTCTTTTAGCCAGTTTTCTGCCCATTTACAAGCTGAATTTTCTAAGCCTGTAGACATTAACTTTCACATTAGCCATGTGTGGGGAACTGTGTCAAACACTTTTGAAAAATACAAGTACATTATATTTACAGCCACTTTTTTGTCTATTTTTTTGCTCACCTCCTCATAAAAAAGAATCAGATTTGTTTGACAACTTCTTTTGTGAATCCATGCTGACTAGTGCCTAAAACATAAATAAAAAACTCATCCTATGTGTTTTATAAAATTCTCAAATATCTTTCCAACTACAGAAGTTAAACTAACCGGTTTATAGTTACTTGGTAAAGTCTTTGATCAATTAAATATTGGCACCACATTGGCCTTACACCAATCTAGTGGCACTATGCCAGTCATTAAAGAGTCTCTAAAAGCTATAAACAGAGCTCAACTCTTTGAGAACCCAAGGGTGTAAGCCATCTAGTCCAGGTGCTTTATTCAACTTTATTTTGTTTTCTTGGTGTTTCTGGATCATATCAGATTTGAACCATTGTGAATCATTTGGGGCTATGTCAATATTGTCCCCCTTATGGACTTGCACTCTCCCGTTTTCCTTTGTATACACAGAGCTGAAGAAGCTAAGTAATGCATTTGCCTTTCTCTTTGTCCCCAATCACCAACTCAAAAATATTTTGTAAAGGGCCAAAAATATAGCCGAAACTAAAGGTGAGAGAAAATCCCTTGAAAGTGAGGGAATCCCAGGGTGTCACATGGAAGATTTCACCTTTATTCTTGTTTTGGTGACAACTCAATTTTGGGCTTTTCCGTCACTTCACTTCACTGATAACGGTAAACAGAACAAACAGAGAGGGTGAATCTCCTTAACAGGGACACAGACAGCAATAACAATTGACAGGTGTTCTAATCCCTTTTTATCCAAAACTAAAAAAAAAGTTTTGCCATTAGCTATGTTTTAAGGACATTTGGTTCATTTATCTGTGAGGATTATTTGTGTATTGATTCATATCCCATAGGTGACATACATACCTCATGTTGTATGGTGGATTTTTTTTTACGGCCTATGGATTGATTTGCAGTAATTTGCAAAGGTGTAAACTGGATTCTTGTCTAGTAGAAAAACTGATTATTTAATGTCATGCTGAGAAATGACCTTTCTTATATCTTTTGTTGGTTGATTAAATCTTAAATCATATTAATAAATTACTCTCTAAAAAAACCATAAAACAGTATATGATATTTTTCAGTACTGGAAAAATTACCTGCCTATTCACCTTTTATCCTTGATATCCAGGTGCCATAAATTGAATTAATAATTCTATGTTTTTATTTGACTATTGGCAATCATTTATAATAATTAACCACTGTATCATCATTATTATTAGGTCACTAATAAAAGTGTTGGTTTAGGTTCATAAGTAGGACTTTGGAGCTTTATATAATTTTGATCAAGGATAATTAGAATTGCATTGGCTTAAAAAAAATGACACTTCCTTCTGTAAAACATTATCTCTCACAGTTTAAGTTCCAATGTTGTCAACTCTTTTGTGGTGGCTGGACAAATTTAAACCCCTGTAAAAAGCAACCTGACAGGTCATGTTCTTGACCCAAAAAAAAAAAAAAAAAAAAAACTGTCAGAAATCCACAATCAGGACTGTATTTATTAGAATGGCACTCATAGGTCAGTGCCTAGGACACCAGGGTTAGAGGGGGCAGCAACAAGCTTCAAACAGAATATATTTTTATACCTTTTCCTAATTTGTTTTCCCCTTCTGTCCACTGCTGAACTTGTTTGCTAAATTGAGTAAGGCTAGCTATACACATTTATGTTTCTCTTATTCAACCCTGCGAAATCGCTCCTATTCCCCATTCACCCTAAATTGGATGGATGAAGGAATCTTCTCTGCTGGCTGTTGTATTCATTGTGGTAGTATGCTGTTGCTGTTCGGTCAACATCTAATTGAATGCTGGCACTGTTCTGCTTACAGTTGAATGGTGTTCAGAGGGCCACCCACAGCTCAATTTCAGCCCAAATTTGAGTTGTTTATGCCCAGAATAAGAGAACAGTAGGGAATGAGGGGTGCAGTTGTTTCTGAGAGGAGTCAAAAGGCTCTTTATAGTTTCTATCTTTCCATTCTTTTGTTTGTGGGTTGGCTCAGTTGATTGGCTCTTCATATAAGGGCCCATTAAATCTATTGGTTCATCCCGATTAGGCTGCAAACACATTCCACAGATGCTTTTTACTAAAGTATTTATTTTATTATGTCTTTCAGGAACTTGCTCTATGTCTATCCACAGAGACTGAATTTTGGAAATCGCCTTTTATCTGCAAGAAACATTACTATCAAAATACAGTTCATGTGTGGGGAAGATCCTAAATGCTCTCTGCCGGTAACCATATCACTTAGATTTTTACAATTTTGTTAACTTTATCCTAAAAAGGATGGAATTTTTTATATAATTTGCCATTCTTAAAGGAAACTTACTTAGAGAAACATGGGGGTTGTCATTGCTGATCTCTTTCTAAAGCTGGCCGTACACTATTCAAAAATTGATTATTGGGGGATCCTGTTGGCCACCTCTTGCTCAAAATCCTTTGAACAGAAAACTGTCCGCTGAACAGTGGCTGCATCCAATCAGATTCAGCCATAATTCAGGTAATTTATCAGCTGAGGGAGCCAGCTGTCTAAATACAATAGCTGCAACAGGAAATTCATCTATCCATGCTGTGTAGCATGGATGAAGGAATCTACTGTTTTTTTCCCATCCAACCTACAGGCTGAATGAAAAAAAAAATCTATATGTGCATGGCCAGATTAAGCATACTGGTTGCTTGCCGTGCTTTGCTTTATTACTTTCTGAGTCAGACCTGAAATAAGCATACAGGTTAGGCTGAAAGAAACCTGCTTGATTTCCCCATTAACACAGACAGTGTTGATGCAGGAATCCCTCCTGCCGGGCATTGTATTCTCCCGGGGAGGAGGTGGCTTCCTCCACCCTCCCCCGTTGGGAGAATACAATGGCATGGCAGGATTCTTGCATCAACACTGTCTGTGTTGATGGGGGAATCAAGCATGTTTCTTTCCTGCAACCCGTGGTTGATTTTTTTTCATTCAGCCTGCAGGTTGAACGGGAGAAGACAGTGATTATTCTATAGCCGTTAGCAATAATCTCAGGTAAAACCCGGCATGTTGGTTATACCTAAGTTGATCGATCGATCAAGTTGGTACAGTCAGCCTGCCCATGCATGGTTCAAATCAGCCGGAAACAGCCGAGATTCAAACCATGTATGGCCTGCCTTAGTCAGTTAGGGAGAACTCTCGACCTGCATATTTGTTCCAGTTTAGTACCTTCTAAGATAATATTGCTATTGGATCAGATTGAAAGTCAAACAAACAGCTTTTTTTAAATGAGATGTCAGCAATTGTAGCCTCCTTATTCTCACTGCAGGTTTCCTTTAAACAGCTTAAAGGAGAAGTATGGCTAAAGCTATTTTGGTTATACTTCTCGTATGCTTCACAGGAGTGCAATTCGTTCTGCACTCCTGTGACCCGTTTTCAACCGACAGGGGGCTGAAGCCAGTCCATGCTCTTGCAATACTGGCAGCTGGCTTAGCCTATTAGCGAACCACTGAAAGCCAGCCACCCCCACTCCCACCACAGCCCAGCACTCCAGTGAGCGCTGGAGGGGCAGAGCAGACAGCTGTTGACTGACAGTCCTGGCTTTCTGCTCAGAGCCGAGGGAAGAACTCAGCATTCAGAGGTCTTTTTTTTTTTAATCGGGTAAAGGTTTATTAAGATGTCACAAATGTGTATAACCAGACATTAAAAGTACATGTAGTTCACATCAGTAATATCAATTCAGCATGTTCAGCGGTCTTTGATTGCTCACTTCTCAGTGCAGAGCCGGCAGGGGACAGATGCAGCATCGGATCGATATTGCATCCACCTAGGTGAGTATAAATGTTTTTCTTTTTTTTAAACCCCTACTTCACTTTTAAGAGCTGTGCCTTTAAACTAAAATTCTAATTTTATAACACTCAATGTGGACCCTTGCTAACATTTTCACATATATTGACTGATCCACTCTTTTTATTATAATACATCAATCTTCTCTTCTCACATTATGATTTAAATTTACAATTCCAGAGAGATTTTAAGTAGATAGTGAAAAGAACAGCAATATTGGGGGAGATTTACTAAAACTGTTGCACACAGAATCTGGTGCACTTGTGCATAGCAACCAATAATCTTCTAACTTCAGCTTGTTCAATTATGCTCTATTCACATTAGCGCATCTCCAAAGTCACACGATTTACAGTGCAACTTTGGAGTGCAACTTTGAAGTGACTTTTGGCGCAACTTTGATCCAACTTTACATTCATTGGCCCAGAGATGTATCAAAAGTCGCACCAAAGTAGTGCGGGCAACTTTCCAAAGTCGCTGCGACTTTTCACTGATTTGAATGGGTGCAATTGAAACGAATGGGATGCGTATTGTCATGCGACTTTGATGTCCAAAGTCCCATGACAAGTCGCACACAAGTGAATGGAGCCTTAAGCTTTGACAATAAAACCTAGAAGCTGATTAGTTACTATGCACAACTGTACCAGATTCTGTGTGCACCAGTTTTAGTAAATGTTCCCCCATCCATCATTCTGTAACCCATAACAAACAATCCGAAATCATCTCAACTGATGTAAAATAAACCGAAATCTGACAGGTACAACTTTATATGTTCATGCACTGTTGTTTGCACAGCTTCAGGGCTCATACAAATACATGGTCTGGAATGCAGTTCAGTTTTGGGCACCAATTCACAAAAAGGATATCAGGGAACTGGAGAAAGTGCAGAGAAGGGCAACCAAACTGATAAGAGGCATGGAGGAGCTCAGCTATGAGGATAGATTAGAGGAACTGAATTTATTCCCTCTTGAGAAGAGGAGATTGAAGGTGGATATGAACAACATGTATAAATACATAAGTGGTCCATATATTCCTTGTTTCCACTGAGCGGATCGGTTTGGTACGGTACTCTATTTTGAATGTTTCCATTATGAAAGCGGCCCATACAACCGAACCGTACCATTCTGGGTTCTGCTTCAGATGTGGGGCCATAGAAAATGGTACGGTTCAGTTAGGGCGGAGCTATGATACATTCCACTGATTGGCGGACGTGTGACGCCATGCTAGGCATTTTTTCTAAACCCACGTATGGCCCCTGGCAGTCCGACTTGCAGTGAAAACGATCACCTAAATAGGTTGGACCATTCTAGGCCTTCCAAACTGTACCGACCTGAACCGATCCGCTCAGTGGAAACGAGGCAATAGTGAATTTGGTGTTGAGCTATTCACTTCTAAGGTCATCACAGAGGACAAGGAGGCACTCTTTACATCTGGAGGAAAGGAGATTTTATCTCCAAATATGGAAAGGCTTCTTCACAGTAAGAGCTGTGAAAATGTGGAATAGACTCCCTCAAGAGCTGGTTCTGTCCAGCTCAGTAGATTGCTTTAAAAAAGGCCTGGATTCTTTTCTAAATGTACATAATATAACTGGATACTAACATTTATATGTAACGTGGATCCAGGGAATATCCGATTGCCTCTCGGAGGATCAGGAAGGAATTTTTTGGCCTGCTGGAGCAAATTGGATCATACTTTGCTGGGGTTTTTTTTACTTCCTCTGGATCAACTGTGGGTATAGGATTGTGTATATAAGATTTTATTTTTTCCCCCTTTTATTTGTTGAACTAAATGGACTTGTGTCATTTTTCAGCCAGACTAATGCCATGTACACACGGTCGGACATTGATCGAACATTCCGACAACAAAATCCATAGATTTTTTCCGACGGATGTTGGCTCAAACTTGTCTTGCATACACACGGTCACACAAAGTTGTCGGAAAATCCGATCATTCTGAACGTGGTGACGTAAAACACGTACGTCAGGACTATAAACGGGGCAGTAGCCAATAGCTTTCGTCTCTTAATTTATTCTGAGCATGCGTGGCACTTTGTGCGTCGGATTTGTGTACACACGATCAGAATTTCTGACAAGCTCTCAAACTTTGTGTGTCGGATATTCCGATGGAAAATGTGTGATGGAGTCCACACACGGTCGGAATTTCCGACAACAAGGTCCTATCACACATTTTCCATCGGAAAATCCGACCGTGTGTACAGGGCATAACTATGTAACTATGTAAAAGAACAAAGTTGGAAGCAACATTGCATTCTGGAAATGTTTCATTTTTAGTCTGTTGATTGAACTACAGATTAGTCCTCCAGTTTTAGTTCCATCATGGAATATAGAGTTTTATCTTAATAATCAATTTATGACTTTTTTTTTTGTTGACCACAGAAAAAAGTAATTGATTGTTATTTGTGTGTCTTTGAATTTACAGGTCATTTTTGGCAAATCTAATGGCCCAGAATTCCTGGAAGAATTGTACACATCAATTACCTATCATAATAAGTAGGTCTGACAGCTACATATTTAAAATTTACCAAAACTTTATTGTCCCGCCCTTACCGAAATTATCCAAGCTTCATCTGGCCACTTACACCCTGACTGCACCTACTTCCAAACAATGTTAAACTCACAGTATTTGAACATCTATCTATGCCATCCTGATAATAGTGTAGAAGTACACCAGCACTATGGCAAGTTGAACATATCCAAGACTAGCCTGCTATTAAATTCACCTCTAGTGTGGAAAGGTTCAGCCTGCCCCAAAAATACATAAGATAAACCTTTATTTTAGAAGAGCACATTATAAAGTTAAATAACCAGTATCAACCAAGCAGGAATTATATTGCTTTATTCTGGATAATCTAACTGATAAACGCTGAAGTTTTATTGATTGATTGCTTATTTGATTAATTGCTTATTATACAGGCACTATAAATGTAAATAAGCCCAAACAATATGAAGCAAGAGAAAAGGTACACCTTTCATTCAATGCAAAAGAGGACATCAGAAATGGGATATAGTCAGTGTTTTTCAGACATCCTTGAAAAGTAATTTCCTGCTTTGCAAAGTATTTTCTTGGTACTCTCAGAGCAGTTTATGAACAGATGTCGGACACATGGTATAGTATCGCTGCCTACTAGTAAAGAGCAGTGAAGAAAGAAATTTTGGGATTCTCCAAAGGCAGATAATTTTGTTCTGACAAATGTCAAGAAGTTTGTTTATTGTTAGAAATTACGTAAAGAATCCTTATTATATATGTGTATGTGTATATATGTATATATGTGCATATATATATATATATATATATATATATATATATACTTTTCTTCAATGTAAAGTAGTGAGTGTACAGTTTGTATAACACTGTAAATTTGCTGTCCCCTCAAAATAACTCAACACACAGCCATTAATGTCTAAACCGCTGGCAACAAAAGTGAGTACACCCCTAAGTGAAAATGTCCAAATTGGTCCAGCACTGCTTTAACCCTCTTGGGCATGGAGTTCACCAGAACTTCACAGGTTGCCACTGGAGTCCTCTTCCACTCCTCCATGATGACATAACGGAACTGGTGGATGTTAGAGACCTTGCGCTCCTCCTCCTTCCGTTTGAGGATACCCCACAGATGCTAAATAGGGTTTAAGTCCAGAGACATGCTTGGCCAGTCCATCACCTTTACCCTCACCTTCTTTAGCAAGGCAGTGTTCGTCTTGGAGGTGTGTTTGGGGTCATTATCATGTTGGACTACTGCCCTGCGGCCCAGTCTTCGAAGGGAGGGGATCATGCTCTGCTTCAGTATGTCACAGTACATGTTGGCGTTCAAGTTTCCCTCAATGAACTGTAGCTCCCCAGTGCCGGCAGCACTCATGCAGCTCCAGACCATGGCACTTCCACAACCATGCTTGACTGTAGGAAAGACTCCTCATCTGGTTGCCACCACACACACTTGACACCATCTGAATCAAATAAGTTTATCTTGGTCTCATCAGACCACAGGACATGGTTCCAGTAATCCATGTCCTTAGTCTGCTTGTTTTCAGCAAACTGTTTGCGGGCTTTCTTGTGCATCATCTTTAGAAGAGGCTTCCTTCTGCGATGACAGCCATGCAGACCAATTTGATGCAGTGTTCGGCATATGGCCTGAGCACTGACAGGCTGACCCCCCACCCCTTCAACCTCTGCAGCAATGCCTGCTGCACTCATAAGTCTATTTCCCAAAGACAACTTCTGAATATGACGCTGAGCATGTGCACTCAACTTCTTTGATGGACCATGGAGAGGCCTGTTCTGAGTGGAACCTGTCCTGTTAAAGTGATTTATGGTCTTGGCCAACGTGCTGCAGCTTAGTTTCAGGGTCTTGGCAATCTTCTTATAGCCTAGGCCATCTTCATGTAGAGGAACAATTATTTTTTTCAGATCCTCAGAGAGGTGCCATGTTGAACTTCCAGTGACCAGTATGAGACAGTGAGAGCGATAACACCAAATTTAACACACCTGCTCCCCATTCACACCTGAGACCTTGTAACACTAACGAGTCACATGACACCGAGGAGGGAAAATGGCTAATTGGGTCCAATTTGGACATTTTCACTTAGGGGTGTACTCACTTTTGTTGCCAGCGATTTTAGACATTAATGACTGTGTATTGATTTTTTTTGAGGGGACAGCATATTTACACTGTTATACAAGCTGTACACTCACTACTTTACATTGTAGCAAAGTGTCATTTCTTCAGTGTTGTCACATGAAAAGATAGAATAAATGATTTACAAAAATGTGAGGGGTGTACTCACTTTTGTGAGATACTGTGTGTATGTATATATGTATGTATATATGTATGTATATATATGTACGTGTGTGTATATATATATATATATATATATATATATACATATATATATATAATGTGTGTGTCTTTTCTTCTTTTATATGTGCCTTTTTTTTTTTTTAGGGCCCCTGATTTCTATGAAGAAGTCAAAATTAAGCTACCTGCAAAACTTACAGAAAAACATCACCTGCTGTTCACATTTTATCATATAAGCTGTCAGCAGAAAGCTGGCACATCAGTGGAAACTGTCCTGGGGTATTCTGTAAGTGAAATAGCATAACACATTTTCTCTTTTTAATCATTATTATTTTCATTAATTAAAAATCAAACATTTTTTAACAAAATGTGCTTCTTTTTTTATTAGTGGCTGCCAATTTTGCATAATGAACGACTTCAGACTGGACATTACTGCCTCCCTGTGGCCACTGATAAGCTGCCTGCCAATTACTCCATGCATTCTCCAGAGGTAGCCTAATGGAATTTTAAATCTTCTAGAGAAAAAGTGACATTTCTAGCTGGCTGGTTATAGTAGATTCTGTGTTAGCTATGGTTCTACTACTGACTGAGAAGGCATGATATCTAGACTTCCACCTTGCATTTGTGGATGTTATATTTATATCCCCTTTGTAAAGTTGTCTCAGAAGGTTTAGAACAGAACCCTACAAAGATGTTTATTGCTCCATTCTACCTTATTGGAGTTACCTGAACTTCAGGCTGACATTACACCACACCACAACCAATGTTATGTTTTATGACAACTCAGTATACATGTAGGGAAGGTACACAAAATGTATTGCATGAAAGGGTTTTCCCTTAGCACAGCATGTGTTTGCTCCTTCTGTTGTCGCTTATCAACTAACAGGCCATACTCAGCCCAGCACTATCAGGGGCCCCGTTCTGTCTTCACAGACACATTCAATCTGTATGAAATGGAAACATAGGGAGAGAAATAGGAACCAAAATGGAATGGATGCCAAAGCCAATCAGCAAGCAGCTACACACATATCACCCAGGTTCTCTATTCCTGACTGTATAATACATTGTGTTAAGGTGAGCATGGAAGGTGAGGTAAATGTCAAATGCTAAGCAACCCCACCTCTCTAAAATTGTTAGTGCCACACACACACATTCCTTAAAACAGGGGTAGGCAACCTTAGAGAGATGGAGATCTACTTGAACAACACTGTTGAAGTCAAAGATCACTGGGCACGGTATCCTGTTGTTAGGGCTGGATCACACCAGAACGCGATGCCAGAAAGGCATGTTCCATGTGTGTTTCCTGCACCGTGTTCAAAACGCACTGCCTTTGTGTTCTAATGCAGGTGATGATACATTGTTAACCCCAAACACAGTGGACACAAAAAAAAGTATTGCAATAGAGTGCAGGGTTTGGGAGTGTGTTACACTCAGAATGCAGGGTTCAGAAGTGTGTTGTGCTTAGAATGCAGGGATCAGGAGTGCGTTATGCTCAGAATGCAGGGATCAGGAGTGCCTTGTGCTCAGAATGCAGGGATCATTAGTGTGTTGTGCTTAGAATGCAGGGATCAGGAGTGCGTTACGCTCAGAATGCAGGGATCAGGAGTGCGTTGCGCTCAGAATACAGGGATCAGGAGTGCGTTGCGCTCAGAATGCAGGGATCAGGAGTGCGTTGCGCTCAGAATGCAGGGATCAGGAGTGCATTACGCTCAGAATGCAGGGATCAGGAGTGCGTTACACTCAGAATGCAGGAATCAGGAGTGTGTTGTGCTCAGAATGCAGGGATCAGGAGTGCATTGCGCTCAGAATGCAGGGATCAGGAGTGCGTTGTGCTTAGAATGCAGGGATCAGGAGTGCGTTATGCTCAGAATTCAGGGATCAGAAGTGCGTGATTCAGGAATTTGGGGGGGTGATGTGAAGGGTAGTAGAGGACACTGCTATAAGGGTGGGCACTGCTATGGGGGTAGCTCTGTCCATAGCAGTGTCCACTGCCCCATTCACACCCCTACCTCCCCCACACACACACACAGTAGTGTCCTCTCCCCCCCCCCCCTTCAAATTGCATCCTACCTGTGCACAGGAGACCGAGAGGCAGCATAGTTTTGGACAGGGGGCGGGAGCGGAGCAGGAGCTGGCAGAGTGACTATTCATAATAACAAGCTGGTGATTGGCTGCTTAGGACCTAGCAACCAACCGCCTGTGGGTTAACTTGAAAAGTTTACTTGGCCAGTTGCTCCCCCCGCCCTCCGTCCTGAGCTGTGCTGGCTCTCGCTCCCCACTGTTCACTAATGACTGCGCCGAGGTAGAGGCGGGGGGGGGGGGGAGAGGAGGACCGCAGGCGCCGCAAGGGAGGCTGAGGGCAGTGAGAGAGGGCGGGGGTCGGCGGTGCAGACCTGTCCCCGGTCTACCTGTCACCTACCCGTGGACGACAAGTAGCCAGAGATCGACGGGCCTAAACGCTTATCTAACCCAAACAACAAGTATAATGTATTTTATAAATATATATATAATTTATTTATATATATATATGTGTGTGTGTGTGTATATAGTCCTTAGATGTTGTGGCTGCATTAGTTTTCTGCAATTTATGGGGGGGGGGGGGTTAGATATACTTGAACTTTTTGTCTAATTAGAAGTTTTTGAATTTATCTCTATGGGATAGCTCGATAAGCCTTTAGATTTACTATATGAGATTTGTTAATTTACCATTATGTTAAAATGTTAGTAACCCAAATGCAAATGTATGTTTTTTGTTTTGCAGAGATTACCAGCACAACCCACACCTATAAAGTGGGTAGAAGGACACAAGGGAGTTTTTAATTTGGAAGTACAAGCAGTTTCTTCTGTACACACTCAGGTAATAAAAAAAAAAGTATGAATGACCTTTTATTTATCCAAAAATCGAAAAAAAAAAATTTTTTTAGTTACATTTATGACTGTAATGTTTTAATGTTATTTGTAATATATTTTAATATTTTTCAATTTTGTAAGAAATATTGGAAATTAATACATAAAAAGCAATACATGGAATATAAATGTCTGGTCCTGAGAAAATAATTAAAACTATATACACGCATCTAATGTTTATTTTCAGGACAATCATCTGGAGAAATTTCTCACTCTTTGCCATGCACTGGAAGGTCCAGTAACATTTCCCATCCGTGTCCTGGACCAAAAGATCAATGAGAACTCCCTAGAACATGAACTAAAACTTAGCATCATTCAATTAAGTTCTTCCAGACTGGAACCATTGGTATTATTCCTTCATATTGTCTTGGACAAACTTTTCCATCTTACTGTGCAACCCATGGTGATCGGGGGTCAGACTGGTAGGAACACTAAAATACATCCTCCTTTACTAATTACTGAGAATTTCCATTGAGTAACCGTGTGCATTTGTAGTCATGTGTTGTTACACTTTGATACAACAAAGGAAAATCTGGAGTAATGTCTAACAATGTAGGTTCCTCCATCTCCATACACATTAAAATATGACCATACAATCTCTGTGCAATCAAATTTAGATCTACCAAAACTATCCAATCAATTTGTATCCAGTTAAGTAGGCCTTGAACTACATACTTTTTGGTAGATCTAAAAAGATTGTACAATTAGATTGTAACATGTGTGGTGAGCTTTAGGTAACTGGAACCTGTGCTGGAGCCACTACCGTCATTATAGCTGGTTGATTTTATTCCATTAATATGAAAGTCAATACAGTAAAAACTTGGATTGCGAGCATAATTAGTTACGGAAGCATGCTTGTAATCCAAAGCACTTGTATATCAAAGCTAATTTCCCCATAAGAAATAATGGAAACTCAGATGATTTGTCCACAACCATTTATTCATAAGTCCTTCAGTTTATACTCCATATAAAAAGATTTAAAGTCAGGTCCATAAATATTGGGGCATCGACACAATTCTAATCTTTTTGGCTCTATACACCACCACAATGGATTTGAAATGAAACGAGCAAGATGTGCTTTAACTGCAGACTTTCAGCTTTAATTTGAGGGTATTTACATCCAAATCAGGTGAACGGTGTAGGAATTACAACAGTTTGTATATGTGCCTTCCACTTTTTAAGGGACCAAAAGTAATGGGACAATTGGCTGCTCAGCTGTTCCATGGCCAGGTGTGTGTTATTCCCTCATTATCCCATTTACAAGGAGCAGATAAAAGGTCCAGAGTTCATTTCAAGTGTGCGATTTGCATTTGGAATCTGTTGCTGTCAACTCTCAATATGAAATCCAAAGAGCTGTCACTATCAGTAAAGCAAGCCATCATTAGGCTGAAAAAACAAAACAAACAGAGAGATAGCAAAAACATTAGGTGTGGCCAAATCAACTGTTTGGAACATCCTTAACCACTTGCCGCCCCCCATATAGCAGAATGATGGCGGCAAAGTGGTTTCAATAACCTGACTGGGCGTCATATGACGTCCGCAGGATATTGAGCCGCTGTGTGCCCCCAGGGGCGCGCATCGCGGCGATCGTTGTTGCGATGTGTCAGTCTGACACCCTGCAACACCGATCTAGGTAAAGAGCCAAAAAAATTAAAATTGTGTCAATGTCCCAATATTTATGGACCTGACTGTATAGCAATGTGATAGGTTGTGTAACCAAAAAATGTTCATCCACAAATGGAAGCCTCCACAAGGGGATTAGACACAAAATTCAGCAGGAGCTACATAGAATAAAAGAGAAGAGAGGCGCCTCTAAGTGTAGCAATTTGGTTACATTTAATGAAGGTACAACATTTAGCAACTCACATGGTTGATGAATAAAATAGGCACGTCTAAGTATGCAGGCATCCAGGTTAGAGCGGTCCACATAGACCATCCCCCACATCGCCGGCTCTCACCGTTGTCAGTCTGCAATCGTGCCCGGGAAGATTACCCTGCAGTAGAGCAATTTGAAAGCGAGGCTTGAAGCGCTCGTGGAATAGCAGTGTGTAAGGGATGACGTGAATGGCGGTGAGACTGGTCTATGTGGACAGCTTTACCCCAGATGCCTGCATACTTAGATGTGCCTGTTTTATTCATCAGCCATGTGCATTTCCAAATGTTGTACCTTCATTAAATGTAACTTTGTTGCTACACTTAGAGGCGCCTCTCTTCTCTTTTATACTCAGTTGTGACATGACGCTACTTGTATATCAAGACATCGCTTGTATATCAAGTCAAAATGTATTTTAAAATTTTGCTTGTCTTGCAAAACGCTCTCAAACCAAGTTACTCTCAAACCAAGGTTTTACTGTATGTAAATCCTTAAAAGGCACAGATCTTGGAATAAAGATAACATTAATTCTTCATGAGTGTTGCACTGGTATACATCCATCATACTGTAATCACATTAATACACATGTGGGAATGCTGGAAGCATTTGTCATTTTGTTTTTCCAGTCTTAAGATTTACAGTCCTGTCCGATAGCAATGTCAAGTTGTTGTTCTGGCTTTTCTCTGTTGCAGTTAAGACTGTTGGTGGGGTCACCTCACAGCTTACAGCCTGTGATTGGAGAGGAAAATAACAGCAGTACCATGAGGAGATAGTCCTTGTGCCCACTCTGCTGTCTCCTGCTGTCAGCATGTTCCTTGTCAACACGTTTGCAATGCAGCACACCTCATCGGTTACTATTGTTAGCATTCCCTCTCCTAGCTCAAGTACATTTATTTAGGGAATTACATGCAGCTAATATGTAGACAGATTCGGGTATTTAGCTGCATTTCAAATATGATTTTAATACATTTAATTAATTCAAATTGCAATAATGGTATTTGTATATCTGACTGGAATGCAGCTATAATGTAATTCAACTAGTTAAAAAAAAAAAGTTAAGAAAAGAAAGTGACATGAAATGTCTGATCGGTTTTTCCTAAATTTCAATTTTAACTCTAGACATTATATTTTCATTGAGTTCCCAACAAAAAATAGACTGTATTAATATTGCAGTTAGAATATAGTAGCACAAGTTTGAGTACAATCTGAAAAACTGTATTATCACTTTCTTTGCAGCAACCTTTTCTCAATTTACGTTTGAATCTGTGGTTTCCATTGTGAGTAGCCTTCACAATAGTAAAGATCTCATCAAGGATCAGCATGGAAGGAACTGCTTGTTGGCATCCTATGTGTATTACGTGTTTCGTCTTCCAGATGTCCAAAAGGACATGTATATAGCAGGTATGGTGCTGTACCCATATTTAGTCATGAAAGTCATTTTGCACATTCTTAATAACAGGTTAATGTTTTATTGCTCTTAAAATTATAACATGTTTTTATTTTAAGTGTTTTAAGTATTGTATGATGTCATTGTGCATGTGTGCGGTGGCAGCAAACACCAGCAAAAAACTATGGGGGTTATTTACTAAAACTGCATGGTGCAAAAATCTGGCGCAGCTCTGCATAGAAAAAAATTTGCCTCCAGGTCAAAGCTTAAAGTATAACTAAAGGCAAAACTTTTTTGTTTAGGATAAAGTGGAGAGGGATTACAATGCGTGTCTGTTTTTATTGCTGTCTGTGTGCCCACTAAGGAGACTCACTCTCTCTATGTGTCCTGTTTATTATTATCATTGAAAGTGAAAGTAAAAGAAAATCCCAAATTTTGGGTTGTCCCCAGAAAAGTAATAAAGGGGAAATATTCCAATGGGCACAGTAGTTCTGATGACCTGGGGGTCCCAAGGAATAACCTTAATTTGCAAGGATTTCCCCTCACTTCCTGTTTGGCTATGGGACAGGAAGTGAAGGGAAATCTCCGTAATGGGACATAGATGGCGAACTTTAATCTGACATGGGTTTTAACTCTCCCTTACGCTGTCCAAAATTAAAAAAAAAAAAAAAAATCCCTACAGTCCTACTTTAATTGAAAGCTGAAGTTAGAAGCTGATTGGCTACCATGTACAGCTGCACCTGATTCTGAGTGCACCACTCTTAGTGAATCTCCCCGTATAAGTATGCAAATTCTGTATCCCATTCTTTAATACTTCACGTCCATTTATTTTATACGCTGATACACCATATATGGCATATTGGAATTTTTAAACAGACAAACCATGAATCATGTAGTGCAAAGCTGTATTGTATAGGGTTGATTTACTAGGGGGAAATAGGCTGTTCACTTTGTAAGGGAATTCTCTCCAGTACTTAGCAAATGTGGTGAAGCTCTGCTGACTTCCACCATCCAATCATGTACAATCAGGTGATTTTTCCCCACATTCACTAAGCTCTAGGAAAAATTCCATTGCCTTTCAACCCCTATATGTTTTTCTTTTAATCTTGCCCAGACATACAGTATATTTTAAGAGAAATGCATTTGTCTACTCAGAAACGTGTGTCTGTGAAGCATGCTGGGAAAATGTCTGCAGTTCTAATAAACGACTTTGCACACTTTTATGAATGTTAAGCACACCTAGTAAACCACAGTTATGTAAATTTGGGGAGAATATACAGCTAAAACACGCAGATTAAATATAGGAGATGGCAGGCACATCTAGAATTCTTTTTTAGTTATATACACACTAGCTGTTTGTGTTTTCCACTCATTTGTACATTATGGGGAGCTTTACTAAAACTGGTGCACACATCATCTGGTGCAGCTGTGCATAGTAATCAAATTTCAGCTCTTGACAATAAAACTAAGAAGCTGATTGGTTGCTATACACAGTTGCACCAGATTCTGTGTGCATCAGTTTTAGTAAATCACCCTCTATTTGTACTTGTATGTGGATAGCTACTGAGAATTATACAGCGTTTCCTGTAATTAGGTCGTTTGTTTTTAAAGTCCATTCTTCGCTGTTTACATCAAGAACTTGTAGTAATTCACTCACCTGTTTTCATGTCTTTTTTAAGGTGGAAATGTGCCTGAGATGCGCTACAACACCGTTGGCCGTACCACAGCTAATGCTGTAGGTTCTAAACTTATTCAGTCCAGAACAATGAGTTCAAGCAACCCAGATATTGCAGGAATGCAGAGTGCAGATGAAGAAGTTAAAAACATTATGTCCTCCAGGGTGAGCTAAGACCTTACCTTTAATTATTTGTTGTTCCGTGAAAGCACACTACTTAATATAAAATGCTAGTTTTGACCCTTTCTGTGGTATTACATACCCAGGTAAAGTACAGTTATGCAATATATATAATATTATATAATACTCCCTGCACAGCAGCACTCAAAATGCTAGAGGGAGGATCAGCATTCTGAGTCAATCGAGTCCTTTGTACTATGGTTTTCCTCATAGTCAGTGGCGGCCGGTGCTAAATATTTCGGGGGGGGGGCAATCCCTGCAAGCATGTCCAAGCCACGCCCCATGTAAAATAGTGAATATGCACTCAGAGCCCACGCTTTTTGGAAGCCAATTAGAGCCTCAGGCTCTAATCATGTGTTAAAAAAAAAAAACCCAATAAGAGAATTCACCTTCTTGGTTCTGTTATTTGCTACACTTGTTAGATTATCTAAAGAGTTAGTGAGTTCTGTCCCTATGACTTGATCTCACTTCTTCATTAGGTCTATTTTACTGGTTTTAGAACTTGCATGACTGAACCACTGTTCTGACACTTTCAACAATGTAAACTAGGACAACATTTATAATGTTAACCAATTTAACCTGAAGCTGGGCGATGTTATCCTGCCCCCGTCACAGTTTGCTCCCATATAGGGTGGCGGGGCTTGTAGGGTGACATCCTTTGCTTTTAAAGGGGTTGTAAAGGTAATTTAAAAAAAAAAAAAAAATAACAAACATGTTATACTTTCCTTCACTGTGCAGCTCGTTTTGCACAGGGTGGCCCCAAACCTGGTCTTCTGGGGTCCCTCGGCGGCTGTTTCAGCTCCTCCCCGCAAGAACTAACCACCTTAATGCGAGCTCCCTCGCATGGTGGTTAGTTCTTGCGGGCGCGCTCCCGTGATACAGCCGGCGGCTATAGCCGCTCACTGTATCACTCGGCCTCGCCCCCCGGCGCGCCGCGTCATTGGATGTGATTGACAGCAGCGCGAGCCAATGGCTGCGCTGCTTTCAATCCATCCACTGTAGCCAATCAGCGGCCAGGCTGAGCGGCGAAATGGATGTCGGGAGCGAGCGGCTGACTTTCGAGGGGTCAGGTAAGTAAAACGGGGGGGCTGGGGGCGGCGGTATAGTCGGAAGTCTTTTCACCTTAATGCATAGTTTCCTAGTTGCAGTGGCGTCAGGAGGGGGGCTGGAGCCCCAAATGGGTTCCCAAAAAGCCCCCGGTCTCAGGGATGCATAACTGTAGTAGTAGCCCCGAGCGCTGCTGAGCAGGGAACGATCTGATCCCAAGCGCGGCCGAGTCACATAGCAGGTCTCCTCTCTCCTCTCCTTCTCCGGCTAACAAACAAATGGCCCCTGCCCCACCTAAAACTGGCCTTCACAGCATGGAGCACATGGAAGGGCTATCACATGAAAGACAAAAACAGAACATTCCATAGCTCAACTCACCAACCAGTCTGCCAACTGACCATATTAACCTGTCCAACAGTCTGTGTTAAAAACATCGGTTTAGTTAGTACGCATTTGCAAACACATGCATAAGCTGCAGTAGCTTATGCATGCGTTTGCAAATGCGTGCTAACTAAATCCCTGTTTTTAACACGGACTGTTGGACAGGTTAATTTGGTCAGTTGGCAGACTGGTTGGTGAGTTGAGCTATGGAATGTTCTGTTTTTGTCTCCTCTGGCTGCCTGCTGTGATTATGGGCACACCGCACACCACGGCTAAGCTGAGCTGCTGCTGCAGGACATATGAAGTCTCCTGGTCAGGCAGGTCAGTGTGTGTCACTACCGTCAGTGTATGTAGGTCAGTATATGTATGTCAGGTAGGTCAGTGTGTGTCAGGTAGGTCAGTGTGTGTCAGGTTGGTCAGTGTGTGTCAGGTAGGTCAGTGTGTGTCAGGTAGGTCAGTGTGTGTCATGTAGGTCAGTGTGTATCAGGTAGGTCAGTGTGTGTCATGTAGGTCAGTAAGGTATGTCAGTGTGTGTCAGGTAGGTCAGTGTGTGTCATGTAGGTCAGTAGTGTGTGTCATGTAGGTCAGTAGTGTGTGTCAGGTAGGTCAGTAGTGTGTGTCAGGTAGGTCAGTGTGTGTCAGGTAGGTCAGTGTATATATGTCAGGTAGGTCAGTGTGTGTCCAGTAGGTAGGTCAGTGTATGTCAGGTAGGTCAGTGCGTGCCAGGTAGGTAGGTCAGTGCGTGCCAGGTAGGTAGATCAGTGTATGTATGTCAGATAGGTCAGTGTATGTCAGGTAGGTAGCCAGGTGAGTTTAGTGGTCAGCATTGATGGGCATTGGTAAGCCAGGCAGCAACCAGCAAGAGAGCTTACCCCCGCCACACAACCCCACCGCCCAGCCAAAAAACCCTGTGCCACTAACGCCGCCGTAACCCCCACGCCCGTGCTGGCCTTGGACTTCGGGCTGAAGCCCCTGGCCTTTTTGCCACCTAGCAACTCCCCTGCCTAGTTGTAACATAAGAATTCATCCATGTGATTTTCTCGACAGTGTCCGAATGTATAACAGATGCTGTTTATCTTTTGTTTGTTCATTACGTTAAAAATCAATATAAAGATTGGGAAAAAAAACCCCGTTGCAATCCATGTGTGTGGCGCCCTGCATGTAGTTTAGGGGCCTGGCGCATGGATTAGGGGGGCGGCCCCTGCTAATGGTGTACACTTAGGACGTGATAAACAGTGTACTTCTGCTACTCCATTGTCCAGTCATAAGCCAAGGCGGACCATACACAGTTCAAATCTCAGCCGGTTCTCGTCTGCTATAGCCACTAGCAACAATCACTGTCTTCTCCCGGCGGGGACAGCTTCCCCTGTCCACCCCCAACCGGGAGAAGACAATTGCTGATTGCCCTGTCAACACTGTCTGTGTTGATGTGGAAATTGTGCAAATTTCTTTCCTGCAAGCTGTGGTTGCAGGAAAAACATTTGCACCATGTATGGCCTGCCTAAGGCCTAAGGCATGTCCTGGATCAGGCTACATTGGCCAAGAAAAACGAAAGAAATACTCTTGCGCACTGGTGTGTTGGCTAAAAAAGTTCAAGAGGGACTATGAACTTCGGCTTTGCTGCTCTCAAAGGATGGGATTGTCCTAGTATTGAAAGAAAAAGAGAGAAAAAAGAGAGCGCACCAGCCTAGTGCATTATCCTTGGCAAGTTTATTAGATTAAAAACAAGATAAAAGCTACTCACAAAAGTCGGGATAAAAACAAGATTCAAAAAAAAAAAAACCCCCCCTCCCCCCCCCCCAGAGGACCGCCCATCAATTAAGGGAGGAGCCCCGATACCAACCTGATCAGTCTGCTTCAGCTTAACATGTGTATATAAAAAGTCGGCAGGAGACTGCCACCACTAAGGCTCTGAGGAAGAAGGTCAAACCTTTGAAACGCGTAAGCCAGCGGCGGTCCGTGTGCCCCCCTCCTGGGACCTGGACAGCTGCCTACCACTGGAACTATTGCCTCTGTGCGTTTGATATGCAATTTTACCTGCGACTTTTGTGAGTAGCTTTTATCTTGTTTTTAATCTAATAAACTTGCCAAGGATAATGCACTAGGCTGGTGCGCTCTCTTTTTTCTCTCTTTTTCTTACATTGGCCAAGACCTAGCTCTGGCAGGGGTGCATAGATCACATGACTGGCTGAGCAACAAATAGGAAAAAGCGGAGCCAAGGCTGCATCAGACCTCCCTATTTGATGTGACGTGCCTTTTTGATATTGTCCATGTACATGTGTAATCAAAGTTGCATGGATCTCCACGTTTCAGTTAACCATTGCCAATGGAAAAATTAAACTGTACATGTTTATGGTGGTAGACTGTCTTGGTAGGCCTTCAGCCTTCATACTGGTATATGTTGTATGTAGTTAATGCATGTTGTCATCTTCAGTCTCTAATTGCTGGTGTTCTGGTAATTTGCTTTAGGCTTCTAGTCGGACCTGCAATCGCATGTCTTATTTTGTTGAATCCAGTAATGACTTGCAGTCTGTTGTTTCCAGCACAAGGCCATCCAGCAAAAAGGTATTGTAAACATTTCATATCTGGACTCCATAGTAGAATATTAGATCATTTTGTTCCTTCACAGCTGAAAATGTATTCATCGTCTGTGGAATATATCTAAATTTCTGGGCTCCATATTGGAATTTCAGGGCATTTTCTTCCATCATCTGTGGAGCTTATGTAAATTGATGGGCTCTATATTTTAATATCAGGGCATTTACTTCCATTACAGCTAAAAATGTATTTATCTCTTGTTTATCCAAGCTGATGAAAATGATGGAAAACATATTCAGGGATGGAAAATTAATATGTATCTACTAATATTGATAAACAGATTGGATTTTTTCTGTGTTCTAAATAATTTATTTTACAGTGAGTCTTGCAGGAGTCACCACTCCAAGCCTCCACTGCTGCAAAGCTGAATGGGTGCCAGTCTAAGGTGCTTGTCCTAACTCTGTAAAGATACACTGACATAAAAGGAGAAGCCGCACACCGATGACATAACTTGGACCAGTAAATTTCTGTTCAGCCATTCAAGCTACATACAGTTGTGCTCATAAGACAGAGGCAGAATTTATGATTTCTTGGCCATTTTTCAGAGAATATGAATGATTCTCTGTTTACGCTTTTTAAATCATAATGACAACAAACTACCCAAATGACCCTGATCAAAAGTTTACATACCCTGGAATGTTTGGCCTTGGTACAGAAGGTGGCACACACAGGTTTAAATTGCAATTATAGGTTAATCTCCCACATTTGTGGCCTTTTAAATCACAATTAGCGTCTGAATATAAATAGTCAATGAGTTTTTTAGCTCTCACATGGATGCACTAAACAGGCTAGACACTGAGCCATGAGGAGGTAGAAAAGAACAGTCAAAAGACCTGCATAACAAGGTAATGAAACTTTACAAAGATGGAAAAGGATATAAAAAGATATACAAAGCCTTGAATATGCCAGTCGGTACTGTTCAATCACTTAATAAGAAGTGGAAAATTTAGGGATCTCTTGATACCAAGCCAAGGTCAGGTAGATCAAGAAGGATTTCAGCCACAACTGCCACAGGAACTGTTTGGGATACAAAGAAAAACCCACAGGTAACCTCAGGAGAAATACAGGCTGCTCTGGAAAAAGATGGTGTGGTTGTTTTTAAGGAGCACAATACGATGATACTTGAACAAAAAAGAGCTGCATGGTCAAGTTGCCAGAAAGAAGCCTTTACTGTACAAGTTCCACAAAAAAGCCTGGTTACAATATGCCCAACACCTTGACATGCCTCATTGGCTTTTTTGTGGCATGGGCGCAGTAAAGGCTTCCTTCTGGCAGCTCAACCATGCAGCTCTTTTTTGTTCAAGTATCGTTGAATTGTGCTCCTTAAAAACAACCACAAGTTTTTTTGGAGAGCAGCCTGTATTTCTCCTGCGGTTACCTGTGGGTTTTTCCTGAGCAATTCTTCCGCAAGTTATGGCTGCAATCTTTCTTGGTCTACCTGACCTTGGCTTGGTATCAAAAGAGCCTCTAATTTTCCACTTCATAATACGTGATTAAACAGTACTGACTGGCATATTCAAGGCTTTGGATATCTTTTTATATCCTTTTCCATCTTTGTAAAGTTGCATTACCTTGTTACGCAGGTCTTTTGACTGTTCTTTTCTACCTCCTCATGGCTCAGTGTCTAGCCTGCTTAGTGCATCCATTTGAAAGCTAAAAAACTCATTGACTATTTATACACAGACACTAATTGTGATTTAAAAAGCCACAAATGTGGGACTTTAACCTTTAATTGCCATTTTAACCTGTGTGTGCCACCTTCTGTGTCTGTACAAGGCCAAACATTCCAGGGTACTTTTGATCAGGGTCATTTGGGTAGTTTCTGTTGTCATTACGATTTAAAAAGAGTAAACACAGTTGATTGATAATAAATGGCTTGAGCCAAACACTAACCATTAATGAAAGAAATGTTTTTGTGTTATCATTCATATTCTCTGAAAAAATGGCCAAGAAATCATAAATTCTGTCAGGGTATGTAAACTTATGAGCACAACTGTCACTGCTCATCGGAAGTCGATCTAAAGATGGACCTCTGTCAACCAGGACTGTTGAAAAACATTTGCCGATCAGTGGTTTGCAGCCAATCGGTTGCAGTCACTGACCACTGTATTATGACAGCGGAGGAGTCCCCGCTGGCTGATTGAAAAATAATGAACTGTCTATGGCCAACCTTATCTTACACATCATTTCTATGACTAAGCCTGTAAGGATGAAACATGTCAGGGAGGAGTGGTCTCCAGGCAGGGATGAACTGTGTTGCTTAAATGGCTGAATGATAATTTAGTGAGCCAAGTTTTTGGTATGCAGCTTCTCCTTTGATGTCAATGTTTGTGCAGTGTTTGTTAAATTGATTTGAGTGTATGTGTAAAAATAAGGCTGCATTCACACCTGAGAGTATCGTTTTCAGGCGTTTTTTTAGGGCGTTTTTGCTGAGTTTTTGCAGTGTTTTTGTACAGGCATTTTGAAGTCCAAAGGTCACCAATGTAAAAAGCAGTAAAACGCCTGTAATCTGCCTAAAAAGAAGCTCATGTACTTTTTTGAGCTTCAGGCATTTTGCTTCAGGCGACAGAACGCTCAGATGTGAACAGGGGCCATTTAAATAAATGGGATTTTGCTTGTTGGGCGTTTTGGAACTTTTGAGATGAGCGTTTTTAATGAGCTGAAAACACTCAAGGGTGAATGCAGCCTAATGCCCCGTACACATGATCAGACATTGATCGGACATTCCGAAAACAAAATCCATGGATTTTTTTCGACGGATGTTGGCTCAAACTTGTCTTGCATACACACGGTCACACAAAGTTGTCGGAATTTCCGAACGTCAAGAACGCGGTGACGTACAACACGTACGACGAGCCTAGGAAAATGAAGTTCAATAGCCAGTGTGGCTCTTCTGCTTGATTCCGAGCATGCGTGGCACTTTGTACGTCGGAATTGTGTACACACGATCGGAATTTGCGCAAACGGATTTTGTTGTCGGAAAATATGAGAACCAGATCTCAAATTTTGTGCTATGGAAATTCCGATGGAGCCTACACACGGTCGGAATTTCCGACAACTAGCTCCGTTCGCACATTTTACGTCGGAAAGTCTGACCGTGTGTACGCGGCATTAGAGTTTGACTTGTATATTTAGTTGCAATGTGTAAATATATTTATTTTATAAAAAAAAATCAATCTTGCATATTAATCTAATGTTTCTTATCAGGACACCTGCAGGACTTGCTTGTCTTGTGTCCTCAGATCTGCCACTGTTTTTGCTTTGTTACTGAATTTCACTTTTCTCTGGTGGTATAAGTTTAGGTTTATCAGTCTACTTATCACGGTGGTCTGTTATGATGACCTTACACATATCAATATGATCATTTTAAGTCGATCATTTTCATGTGTCTAAACTTATCAAACTGAATAAAAATCACAAACCAAGTCTCTGCCAAGTTGATTGGCTGTGGTGGAGTTTTGTTGGTTCTAAACTGTTTGTATGTTAGATAACTGGTCATAATTCAGATTGATTAAATGATAGGATCTGATAGATTGCTCACATTTATAAACCGACAGATTGTTTTCTATCAATATTTTCATACAATTGCAAAATCCTTATTGATCTATGACAGCAGGAGTCTTATTTTAATCTGTTTAAAAAAAATCCTAAATCTCCTCCTAAGGTAATCAACAGCATTGTCTTACTTGAATGTTGTGTTTGGTAACAGATGTACATAGCCCTTTCATGCCTAATGCCGCGTACACACGGTCGGACTTTTCGACCGGACTGGTCCGACAGACTTTCCAGCGGACTTCTGACGGACTTTTTAACGAATGGACTTGCCTACACACGATCACACCAAAGTCCGACGGATTCGTACGTGATGACGTACACCAGACTAAAATAAGGAAGTTGATAGCCAGTAGCCAATAACTGCCCTAGCGTCAGTTTTTGTCCGTCGGACTAGCATACAGACGAGCGGATTTCTGGGTCTGGCAGAGTTACGACGTAAAGATTTGAAGCATGTTCCAAATCTAAAGTCCGTCAGATTTGCGACTAGAAAAGTCCGCTGAAGGTCCGGTGAAGCCCACACACGATCGGATTGTTCGCCGGATTTGGTCCGTCGGACAAGTCTGGTCGAAAAGTCTGACCGTGTATACGCTGCATAAGCCTATTTCTGATATTTGTTGCTTACAAGTTATAATCAGTATTTTTTGCTAGAAAACTACTTAGAACCCCCAAACATTATATATATATATTTTTTTAGCAGAGAACCTAGAGAATAAAATGGCGGTCGTTGCAATATTTTATGTTGCACTATATTTAAGCAGCTGTTTTTCAAACGCAATTATTTAAAAAAATACACTTTAATGAATTTAAAAAAAAAAAACTAAACCGTAAAGTTAGCCCAATTTTTTTGTATAATGTGAAAGATGATTTTATGCAGCAGGAGGCGCATGGGCGGAGCCTGACTGAGCAGAGATTAGACCTCTGCTCCTGAAGGGATGTTTCTGCCATATTATACCGCACTAGCTGCATCCCCTCCCCCTGGTACCTTCCACTCAGTGAAATCCTCTCAGCGCTCTAAAGTATCTGTGGCAACACAGGGGGGAAATAATGACTCAGATTAATCTATACAAACTTCACAAATGACATCTTTTACAGACCATGCTTATTCTTCTGTTCTGAGGCAATTTGAAAAAATTGACACTTTTGACACTTTTTTGGGACCACTGGCATTTATACAGCGATCAGTGCTAAAAATAGCCACTGATTATGGTGTAAATGTCACTGGTGTTCCCTAGGGAAGTGTTTCTAATTGTGGGGGCAGTGTAGTGACAGGGAATAGAGATAGATCGCTGTTCCTGATCACTAGGAACAGTAGATCTTTCTCTACTCTCCTGACAGAACGTAGATCTGTCTGTTTCCGTTGACAGATTCCTGTTCTGTCTCTCTGTGGAGCGATCCACACGCATCGGCTCCGGCGCCGCGTGTCCCCTATTCCTCTTAAAGTGACCGATGTACAATGATGGCGGTTTGCCAACCTGCCGCAGTACAACTGTGGTGTCTGGTCTTAAAGTGGTTAAACATGCTCTCAATGATTATCTCATTAACCACTTACGGACCGCCCGCCGTCGTTATACGGCGGCTGTTTGGAGGAGGATATTGTTGTTATGGCAGCAGCTAGCTGCAATAGCCCGGTATCCCCGTCTTCAGCGGGCGGTCCGCTACAGGATAAAAGTGGTCTCTGCGGCGGATTCGACGCAAGATCACTTTTATCGGTGGTGGGAGAGGGCCCCCCCTCCCGACGCGATCTGGTGCCCTCCGCCGCTTACTGGAGCCGTCGGCAGCTGCGGAGGCAAACGCGTCTGTTCTCGTGTCAGGTATGGAGACGAGTGAGGGGAAGATGGCCCCCACCATCTCCATACAATTGCTGGGTGGAAGCGACGTCAAATCCTCACTTCCGCCCACAGCTCTTAAAGGGCCAATTTTTTTAAATACATTTTTTAAATTACAATTTTTTTTTTAATTGCATTTTAGTGTAAATATGAGATCTGAGGTCTTTTTGACCCCAGATCTCATATTCAAGAGGTCCTGTCATGCTTTTTTCTATTACAAGGGATATTTACATTTCTTGTAATAGGAATAAAAGTGACTTTTTTTTTTTTTTTTAAACAGTGTAAAAATAAAAGGTAAAATAAATAATAATAAAAAAAAATGTATACGCGCCCCGTCCCAACGAACTCGCATGCAGAAGTGAAACGCATACATGAGTAGCGCCCGCATATGAAAACTGTGTTCAAACCACACATGTGAGGTATTGCCACAATTGGTAGAGTGAGAGCAATAATTCTAGCCCTAGATCTCCTCTGTACCTTAAAACATGCAACCTGTACAATGTTTTAAACGTTGCCTATGGAGATTTTTAAGGGTAAAAGTTTGTCGCCATTCCACGAGTGGGTGCAATTTTGAAGCGTGACATGTTGGGTATCAATTTACTCGGCGTAACATTATCTTTCGCATTATAAAAAAATTGGGCTAACTTTACTGTTGTCTTATTTTTTAATTCAAAAAGTGTATTTTTTCCAAATACACGCAAATACGGTGTGACAGAAAATATTGCAATAACCGCCATTTTATTCTCTAGGGTGTTAGAAAAAAACGTATAATGTTCGGGGGTTTCTAAGTAATTTTCTAGCAAAAAAAACAAACAGTTTTTAACTTGTAAACAACAAATCTCAGAAAGAAGCTCAGTCCTTAAGTGGTTAATAACACTTCTGCAAATATTTCCCCTACCACTCTTTGGGAAGCCCATGAACCTGTAATTCGAGGTACGCTTATCCGGCAGGCATCATATCTCAAAAGCGAGCGTAAGCTCCTTCACCAATAAATTTGAAAATGTCACGATGCATTCCCAAATTCTCCTTCCCATTCTACAAAAGCTAAGCTTGATAGAGCCTGCTTAGAATTCGACCTCACTGACTCTCACTGACTCTGCAGATAAATTAATACATAAATCACAACACCTTTATTATCTCAAATCAAACAAACCAGAGATACCCTATTAGCTCGAACCTTACGCTCACTGCAAAAACCTAGGACATCTGTGCGACTCAAACTGTATGAATTGTGTATGTCAAAATTTTACACACATTCCGCTCAAATCTTGCTAAATTATCGCCCAACCATAATTTGGATCATGCTGCTGCTGATTCCCTTTTTTTCACAAATTACCCTACCAACACTCTCACAAACCCACCATTAACAACTCCAGTGTCCGATCTCTGCAACAGAAGTCATTGAGGCTATTAAAGCTTTAAAACTTAATAAACGTCCTGGCCCAGATGGATTTTCTGCTTCCTACTACAAGAAATTTTCTGATACATTATCTCCTATCCTAACTGAGGCCTTCAATACATTGTTGAGGGGACACTTTTTTCATTCAGAATCCTTAATGGCCATAATTTCCATGCTTCCCAAATCTAAATCTGATACAACCTCTTGGACAAATTACCATCCTATTTCGCTTCTTAATATTGACAGTAAACTTTTGGCTAAAATACTTGCAATCCACTTGAATCAATTAATAGGCGAACTTATTTATTGAGATTAAGTTGGGTTTACCCCCTCAAACCAAGCAAGTGATAATATTCATAGAGCTTCATTAAGCGCCCATGTTGCTAAATCCAGAAGTCTACCTATGTGTTTTTTATTGCTCAATATAAGAAAAGCATTTGACACTATCTCATGGGCATACTTACAATATATTCTTCAAAAATGGGGGTTTGGACCGCATTTTTTGAAGTGGATTTCATCTTTATACGACAAGCCAAATGCATTTATCAAATATTCTGGTTTTAAATCTGACCCTTTCCCTATTGGAAGAAGCACCTGTCTAGGATGTCCTCTTTCCCCCCTCCTATTTGCACTCCGTATTGAACCCTTGGCCCATTTTAATTAAATCTGATCCAAACATAAAAGGTATTGAATTAGCTTGATGTCATCATAAAGTATGTCTTTTTGCAGATGACATCACTCTTCATGTCATCTCACAGCACCTAAACTCCTCTCTGTTCTAAACCGTTTTGCTTACGCAGCTCTTTAACCATGTGATCGGCTATGTCCAATCACAGCCTGTTACATGTAAATACAGGAAGTGCCGGTAATCGGCTCTCATCGCCTCACACTGACAGAGTGTGTGGCGAGGAGCGCCGATCAGCAGGATCTCCTCGCAGGGGAGAACAGGGCATGTAATCAGGGCACTGATCATCCTGTTTATAAATCAATATGTTTAGTTTTATTGTGATTTGAATATTGTACCACCATCCTTGTATGTACTTAATTTGTCAATCTATATATATAAAAAATAATAAACAAATTTGAAGAGAAAGATAATGAGAGAATTGTGATCTTTATTCTGAGCAAAAAAATCACGATTCTCATTTTGGCCAGAATCGTGCACTACACAATACTACACATATAAATCATATAAATCAGATTTTGCACTCTCTAGTTTTAGTAAATTTTAGTAGATGTTACGCCCTGAGAATCGTGAGGTTTATTCTAAGCAATTCATTTGTCATTTTGGGCAGAATCATGCACTACACAATACTACACATATAAATCATTGTTGCTGTGCTATTTTGAATAAGACCGTAATGGAAAGTTTACATTTTTCAGTATGTGTATATGAATGCATTTTTGATTGAATCATTTTTTTTTTATATTTTGTAAAAGCACTTTCATGAGGAACTGGCTCTGCAGATGGTAGTTAGCACGAACATGGTGAGGGAAAATGTCTTCAAGTACGCATGGTTCTTCTTTGAGCTCCTGGTAAGTTACATATTGTCACCTGTAAATATTCTGTTTCAATATATTTATTGAAAGGTTTTTTTTTCTAAAAAAAGGACACAAATAGCATCAAGGATAAGGCCCACAATGCAGGTGGAATGTATCAAAACACCAAGAATAAATATAAAAAGGGGATCCAAATAGCATACCACCAGTCATTTTCAACACAATAGATTGCCATATAATGTATAAGTTCAACATAAAATAAAATGTCTTATAAATGCATACAACAATCATACTAAGAAAAACCCTGCAGGTTGAAATATTGTCACAATTCATTTGTATCGGCATCGCTCATTGTGGCTATGTCTTAAATAATAGGATGGAGGAGAACAGTTGTGTATAGAACAGTTGTATATATATGTATGTGTGTGTATGTATATGTGTGTGTATATATATCCCCTTCCCGCTGACCGTACGCAGATATGCGTACTCGGCTTTCCGGGGTTATACCGGGATGATGCCCGCAGCTGCAGGCATCATCCCGGTACCGTTGTTTACAGCGGGCGATCGGCTACCCAAGTATAACAACCGATGCGGCTAAAAGCCGCTCGGCTGTTATACCGGAGGAGCGGGAGGGAACATCCCCCCCCTCCCGCCGCCTCCCGCCGCTGTTACCGGGCCTCCCGTGCGATCGGGAGGCCCGGTGTCCATTCGGCTGCCTTCGGCGGCTGGGGGCGGGCTGGAACGAAGCTGCGAGCGGCTTCGTTCCAGCCTTCTCGTTGTAAACGCGGAAGCGACGTCATGACGTCACTTCCCGTTTACTCGGCTGCCAATGGCGCCGAATTTAAAAAAGTACACAGTATTCAGAATCGCCGTTTTCGGCGATCTGAATACTTTGAAGTGTAAAGGAGGGATGGGGGGTCTTTTAGACTCCCCATCCCTCCATAAAGAGTACCTGTCACCACCTATTACTGTCACAAGGGATGTTTACATTGCTTGTGACAGCAATAAAAGTAAAAAAAAAAAAAAAAATTTTTAAACACAATTTATAAAGTACAAAAATAAATTAAAAAAAAAAAAAATTTTTAAAGTGCCCCTGTCCCCGCGAGCTCGCGCAGCGAAGAAAACGCATACGGAAGTCGCGCCCGCATATGTAAATGGTGTTCAAACCACACATGTGAGGTATCGCCGCGATCGTCAGAGCGAGAGCAATAATTCTAGCCCTAGACCTCCTCTGTAGCTCAAACCTGGTAACCGTAAAAAAATTTTAAAGCGTCGCCTATGGAAATACATAGGTACCGTAGTTCGTCGCCATTCCACGAGTGCGTGCAATTATAAAGGGTGACATGTTTGGTATCTATTTACTCGGCGTAACATCATCTTTCACATTATACAAAAAAATTGGGGTAACTTTACTGTTTGGAGTTTTTAAAATTCATGAAAGTGTCACTTTTCCAAAAATTTGCGTTTAAAACACCGCTGCACAAATACCGTGTGATAAAAAATATTGCAACAATCGCCATTTTATTCTCTAGATTCTCTGCTAAAAAATATATATATAATGTTTGGGGGTTCTAAGTCATTTTCTAGCAAAAAATACGGATTTTAACTTGTAAACACCAAATTTCAAAAATAGGCTTAGTCATGAAAGGGATATATATATATATATATATATATATATATATATATATATATATATATACTTCTCAGTCTCACCTCATCGCTTGACCTGAAGCAATGGATACAGGCTCCTACCCACTCCAACGGCAACACCCTTGACCTTGCCTTCTCCTATCTGTGCACTCCGTGCAACCTTTCCAACAATCCACTCCCACTCTCTGATCACCACCTTATTAGTTTTGCTCTCTCCTTGTCTTC